>NC_136501.1:32708107-32803107 GCF_053919585.1 Euprymna scolopes
GGTCAGTTCTTTCGCCAGAATTCTTGAAAACTGGTACCACAACTGAGATGACAAATACAAGTCGGTAATTTGTAAACTGTCATAAAACTCACTCTCATGCCTAAAACTGCCTGTAAACTAAGTATATTGACCTCTATGTCTGGTCTGTCCCAGATACTGCCATACCTTGATTAACCACTGCATTTATGGAGAACGAGCGTCCTTGCTGCTTTAGTTGCTTGGAGGCCTGGATAGAAGTACCAGTCACGAATCTGTTCTTTATAATCAGCCCAACTTAATGCCTAACTTGATTAACCATTGTGTGTACTGTGAACCACTTTCTCTCCATCAACCCTTTAAATGCCAACCTTCGCATCTTGCTGATGTTAGCTCATCTCAATCTCCACTGAGCCACAACCTGTCATCAACTGTTCCCAACTGTAAATTCTTGTTAGATAACAGCCGTGTTGAAGCATTGGCTGTTATCTGTTTATCTATCTATCTATCTATCTATCTATCTATCTAGTTATCTACCTATCTATCTAGCAAAGAGTAAACAACAGAGAATTGAATGGTCATATTTTGACATGTATTAAACTTTGTGACTGATCATTTGCACTGGAAGTATTCAAAGGGGGAACAGACGTCACGTGTCACGTGTCATGTGTTCCGGTTTGAGCAAGCATAGTGTTGAGTTGGGTTCGAGATGCCAAGTAAGATGGATGGACTAAATGGGTCTCCTCTCAGAACAGAGACACAGAAAATTCCACAAGCCGAGAGTCCTTCAATCACTCCTTTCTGCTGTGACGAATACCTGGAAGTGAATAAAATATATAAAATCCTACAACGTCTTGTGAAGCATCTTCCTTAAACAGGTCCAGCTCCCCAAGATGGTTGAAGAATTCCCCAGAAGCGACCAGAAGCAGAATATGTATGTTGACATGTATATATATATATATATATATATATATATATATATATCATGCAAGCATGCACCAACAACATTAGATTAGTCAGAGGCCATTAAGATAGACATTTAGGTATTAGGACAACAGTCTGTTATACCACAAAAACAATGTACATATATTTATATACACCTCGTTAATTAATCAAGGAAATATAAGTATGATTTAGATAACAACAACATACGATTACACAACACTTTTTGTAAACTGACTCTAAATGTATTTACCTCTATGTCCAGTCCTTTGTTCCAGTCATTACCACTCTTTGATTAACAATCCTATTTCAGATAGTTTTTGTGTGCCTTGGTGAGCAACTTCCTCCCCATTGTCTTTCCACCAACCTCATTTCCTATATTTTTGTACTGCTGATTAACTATTTCCTCTTTTTTATGTTTTTCCCTCCCTTTCTATATGTCTTTACACTTAGGAAGGAGGGATATCCATAGTATCTCATATATTATAAAATAATATGATATATATTTTTTTCCAGTAACATATTTACTTCAACAGTGCTTAATTGTAGAGCTTAGTATATTTTCATATTACCATTATTGTTTATGTAATTTCATGTGGTTTGGAATCAGTGAATAAATATAATCAAGGTAGAATAATTTTTAATACGATTTTATTAAATGTAAAAACCACCATCACCGGCCAGGTTCGTTGGCTGCATGAAAATAAATTATTTGTAGGATTTGTTTATAGAAATTTCCACATAGTCGTTTGTAAGTCATCTATTATATAAATCTTACCTGTCTGTTTAAATGTATGTATTTATGTATGTTTGTATGTATGTATGTATGTTTGTATGTCTGCCTAAAACATTCTACAGAGGCGATGGATTTTCACAAGATCGGTATCATTTTGAAGCTCGGCCCTTCAGACGATAAATACCGTAAAATTGATTAAAAACATTAATTCCTTCACTCTCGACTGAGCAGTTTTCTACAGGGAGAGTCGTTTTTTTTGTTTTTTTTTGCATAGCCATTTTTGCAAGTTATCATATCAGGTAGAATGACTTTACTTAATTTCAACATTCCAAACTTCCAGTCGCGTCATGGAGTAGCAGTAAGACATCAGTTTTTTTTTTCACTTTCTTCACGTCACAGGTTCAAGCCTGCCTGCTACTACCATTTTTTTTTTTTTTTTACTCAACACACACCTCCAAACACCCAGGCAATACCGGGCACCTAGGCAAGTCAATACTAATCAACAACAACTATTTGTGTTTTGTGTTTAATGCATGGTTGTAGGTTACTCTTAGGTTTCATTGATAACAACATGTGTTTATGTGATAGAAATCATCACTCTCGCAAACTGGTTTGCTTGGCCTGTAAAATGACAGCAGAAAATGTAGAAAAGAAAAACAAAACAAGTTCGGGTTTCATGGATGAATCACTGAAACTAGAAATGCTTACAAACATAAATACTTAACAAGCGCAAATAGTTCGCAAGTACATAAATACACATTTTATTACAAGTTGACAAACATAAAAGTCATATAACATCATAATACAGACCAACAATAATTTAATACTCACTTAGAAGTGGTTAAAGGTCTACTTTGTCTCATAATGGGACAGAGTTTTCATCCGGGGTAAAACCTTATATTTTCTTATTAAGGCCTAAACATCTCTGTGTTTCTCCTGTGTGTGCTATGCCCATGAGGTGTTAACGCAGCTTCAGTTCTCGATCTAAGACTTGATGTCCATGTCTGTGTGTGTGTCAAGGGAAGTCACTCTCCAGTGTCTACCTAAACCGATGTTTTCACCCAAATTCTCCTATGCAAGCATAATTTTGCAGGCCGCTCATTGGTGAACGTATGCAATTAATTTGCATGTGTACACAATTGGAAAGGGATGAATTCTAAAGTATGAGAGTTGAACTGAGTTTTTTGTTGGACAGCTTAGAATGAGATCGAACAGTGGAAGATAATATCGAATGCATAAGGATTTATTGCAAGTTGAGGAAAGAAAGGAAAAAAGACTTTTGTGCGTTGTATCGACAAGATGACTGTTTGATACTACCGTTTTTTTTTGTTTTTTTTTGCTCCCTATTTATTTTATAGTTAACAACAAGGTGTTATAGCAGATCTGAATTAAATATATTTCCCACAATGCAATAGGCAGTATTTATGTTCGTTCATGTACATCACATAAGAGTCTGTAGTGCCGCTCCTGGCTACAGGTAATGTATTTTGGTGAGAGTAACATCTTTGATAAATGCCAAGAACATGCTAACAATTAATACACATGCAGTTAAGTTGGTGAATTAAAAAAATGGATAAAAATCTAAATGTTATGAATGGATCACAAGTTAGCAAGAGCTAACTAAACAACAAGAATTTTGGAATGAAAATAAGAAAAGATGAACTAATGAACAAAATATATTTATATCAACCATTTTACAAAAAAGTAAGATATACTTTGAAAAAAATTTATTGAAAAATTTTAAAGCTCTTGAATAAGAAGTAGACAAAGGTGTCAGAAAGATCATTTCAAAGTTCCATAATGAGAACGTGTGGGTATGTGCGTGTGAGTTCACCCTCTAGGTGGTTGTGTTCACTGAAAAGAATTCCAGCATGGTGTATTCCAGTCTTCTAGGATGGACGTTGTTGGTGTTGAGAGTTGAGACAGGATTGTCACAGGTGTCATCTGAAAGAAATCTGAATTTCTATTTGCCGTCATTGTGTTATAGGTTTGTTTCATTTCACACAAGATTGTTAGTTTTGGAGTTTGAAGAGATTTTTATTGGTTGGAAAATATATTGAGTTCATGTGTTCCTGTGAAAACTTCTTGCTTTTGGGAGTGATGAAGAAGGCGAATTCCAATAAAGCAGAGAAAGAAAAAAGGTAGCAATTAAAGCGGTTTGCTTTTTAGCATTTGTCCTGCGTGAGCCTTTTCTAGTCTCACGCAAAAACATGCGTTCACATCTCAAGCTATATTACTTGTCATATACACACGCGCACACAAACATACGCGCCCACGTCCACACACGTACACATATTCACGTTCGTGTACATACACACACATGCTAACGTACACACATACACGCACGCATGGACAACGTCACTTCCCCTTTCAAAGGAAATCCACACATGCGCAAAAGACCACCGGAAACAAGTATAAAAGCAAGAGACAAACTGTTTCCAGCCTCTTTTCGGCCCAGCTTTCGAGTTGGTCGGTTTACGGGCTGACAGCGTGCCTTTTCGGCAGGCGCGCACACGCGTACCTCACGCCACTTGCTACTATGTGGGACAAAAAGCTAACAAACAGTACGTACACTTTATATTCTTTGTATCTCCATAACCTGGATTGACATTCTCACTCTATCTCCCCTTCGGTTTTGGTCCATCAACACAGACATATGCGCGACTCTCTACTGAGCTTAACCCTCTCTTTCTACAGGCCGGCTTGCCACTTCGCGTTTCTCTATTGCATTCCCCTTTCCTTCCACGCGTCTAGTTGTCAACGACCGAATGAACACGTGTACACCCAAAACTTTCATTTCTCAACAGAAAATAAACGACATGTTTATTTTATTCCAGCATTTGAGTTCTTTGTTTCCTTCATTCAATTTCCTTATTATTTCTTGTAGGGAGTTAGGGTATTTATATCCTGGTCCGCAACAGTCCTAATCGACACTAAAGATGCAATGAAAGAAGTGATAATGAAAGAAGAAGAAAGAGTAAGCCCAAGAAAGAAAAAAAGGAAGAAAGAAAGAAGGAAAGCAAGAAAGAGAGAAGGAATGAAAGAAAGAAAAAAGAAAGGAAAAGAAAGGAGTAGCTTATTATGCGCATCCATTTCACATATCGATTTCTAATCTATCACAAGTGTTAGGATTAAATGTTAGGATTTGACGATTTAAAAAACTTCCCCTCTCTCCTAACACGTGATCTTGTTTAACCAATCAGAACTTTTGATATCTCTCAGCCCCTCCCTTTACTATCCTTTTTTTTCTTCTTAAATGCATTTTAACAGAATTTAGTCCACGCACTCTATGCCCTGTTTCTGATATTAGATTTATTTAAATTGTTATTTCCGCCATACAATGCGGCCATTACATAAGGCTCATCAAATATTCATTATTTGCTCTCATTAATGTGCAGTTTACCTTCTAGTTGAAAAAAAAATAATACAATATCAAAAGAAGGTTAAAATATACATAACAGAAATGCTGTTAAAATATATTTATGTCTAAACTAATATGAAATATATATATATATATATATATATATATATATATATATATATATATATATATATATATATATATATATATATATATATATTGTTGCAGGACAGATGGTTGAGTGATGATCGACTGTATAACTAAGAAGGAAGACATGACGGCGACGGCAATAGCAAAGAGGTGACAAATACAGAAGATGAACGATTTAAAACAATTGAGAACACATTTTTATTTCTCAAAAAAAAAAAAAATGGGAGAGGGTAAATATGTGAGAAACTGGAATAGCACGTCTTGGGGTCGTTACTGGAAAAACAAGTATATCTTAAGATATAATGAAGTGCCTCGGGTTGGTCTGGATGTCAACGGATACTGGAACAGTAAGCTAGACGTCGATGGTTGCTGGAACTAGGAACTTGAAACTACAGATAAAAGCTGGAGCAGGAACTGCTGGAAGAACTGGAAATCTACAGTGTGGCCATTATATTATTCATAGATATTAGTTATATTGCCAGTGCAGAAGCCACTGGAGTTGGAGCAAGATCAGGAACTTGAGTGGCTGTTAAAGGAGTCTCAGAGAGGAAGCAGCAGCAAATAGTGAAAGTTAAATCACATTAAGTAGTTTGATTTTACAGTTTGAGGTGCCTTGTTTCTTCTGCTGCTGATTAAAAAATTTTTTTTTTACTTTTCACCCCAAACAAGGTACATTGCCACTTTGTTGTAGGGGGCTACTATCAGGGACATAGACATCAGGGGTACTGTGTAGGGAGTTGGGAAGCAAGATGTCGCTTCATGTTACACTTGAACTTCTGCGTGTCAGTACAGTTGGGGAAGCAAGGACCCGGAAGGGAATTCCAAAGTCTAGCTGTTCTGGAGAAGAAACTACTGGTGTAGAAGGCTCTCTTACATCTAGGGATCTCTACTGTGAAGGGGTGGGATTTAGCTGCTTGTTGGGTTTGTCAGGGGTATTTACGTCGAGGGGGCACAAGTGCTTGCAGTTTGTCAGAGCATTCACCGTTAAAGTACAGGCAGAGGGATGCAACATTTCGTCGATGGGACAGGGGCTGAAGTTTAGATGACAGTTCAGGACCTATCAGATTGGGGACTCTCTTTTGAACCTTGTCTAGGAGCGAGAGACTAGTGGCAGATGCACCAGCTCAAATATGACAACAATACTCCATACATGGGCAAATGGTTGCCTTATAGAAGTACAGGATACTTTCGGGCATTAGTAGCTTTCTAGCACGGTAGAGAGAACCTACCTTTTTCACAGCAGTCCTGGCGATACTCTCGATGTAATTGTTCCAACTCATATTTCCTGTGAGCGTTAGGCCGAGAAGTTTAAAAGATGTACTTTCAGATAAAGAGTTGTTGGCCATTGCTATTGGTGGTAGAGAAGGTTTCTTGTAATTATTGAATGAAACGAGTTTAGTCTTTGCAGCATTGAATGTGACCACCCATTTATGTCCCCATTCCACTACAGATCAGAGGTCATCCTCTAGTGTTTCTGCCATTTCTTTAGATATGTGTTCATTTGTTTTTCTGTCGTGTCTGTTATAGAGCGTGGTGTCGTCAGCATATATACCGATCTCACAGGCAATTTTTTTCAGGGAGGTAATTTATGAATATTAGGAATAATAGAGGTCCAAGGATAGACCCCTGAGGCACTCCCACATTTATATCATATTGTTTAGATGTACGACCGTCGAGGACAACTTAGATTTTTCTATTATCTAAGAATGATTTAATTATGTTAAGTATTCTTCCAGTGATACCATATGATCTAATTTTCCTGAGAAGACCTTCATGCCATACCCTGTCAAAAGCCTCAGATATATCTAGAGCTACCACTCTATCCTCCCTGTCTTTGTCCAGTGAATGGTATATACGTTCTGAGATTACAGTTAAGATGTCTGCTGTGAACGGGCTTGTTGTTGTAGGTCAGTCAGAAGTTTAGCATCTTCCACTTCTGGGCTTGATCATTAGAAAAAATATGTCTAAGTCGGATTCAGGAGTCTCCTAAACTCTACAGTTAGAAATGTGACACAAGGGTTGGAAAGTGGGATTGAAAAGTCAGCACCACTGAGGAGGGGGCATTTGGAACCGCAAAAAGTGCTTTGGGCAGTCCCGTTGGCATTCCTCAGTAATAGTGCCTGAGGTGATTAGCAATAAACTAACCTCTCCTTGAAAAAGGAGAAGATTATTTATTTATTTCCTGCTGCAAGAAATGTAACATCAGGGTTCGAAATTTGGATCGAAAAAGTCAGCGTTCTAGAGGAGGAGCACTCTGACCCTCAAAAAATACCTGTACATCTTTGTCGGCATTCCCAGCGGGCGTATTAGGCCATTAGCAATAAACTAGCCTCTTCTCAAAAAGAGAAGGTAAAAGGACCTCCTAGAACTATGCAGGACTTGTATGAGAAGTGGTTGCTTAATTATCTCCCACTGCAAAAACTTAAACACCAGGATCAGAAAGTGTAATTGAAAAGTCAGTGCCCCAGAGGAGGGGCACTCTGACCTGGTCTAATCTCTGTTGATTTTAGGGGCCCAGGATAAAAATTTCTAGCCAGGTGATGTCATCAAACAAATAAATAATTGTAATTAATCATTGGCTGGATTAATTACAGTGAAAAATATCTAGGAGGTTGATTGTATTTACGCAAATCTTGGCCAATTATGAAAGTCCGTTGTTTTAGTTCAGTATGAGAAAAGCAAATTGAGACGGTTGTAAAATTTGTACAGAATATAGCAGCAGGAACCGGTACTTTTTCCATGCCAAAGCTGATCTTGATTCTATGAGCATGGCTTAATGCCTACACTTTTGAAGAAGGCGTTCTTTGAATTCTGATCTGTTTGTAAACAAATGCGATGATGTACGTACACTACGACAAGGCCCGGTTTACTTATGCAGGATAATCTTTGTGATTGTGTTAGCCGAGGTATCCCTCATGACTACTGCCACTAACTACCTGCAGAAACGATCAACCACTGTAAGGCAGTACTGGTAAACGCGGCACATTGGAAGAGGTCCAACCATGTTGATGTGGAGATGGATGAAACATGTGTTAGGGTTGCTGAATGTGCCGGGTGGGGATTTTGTGTAATAGTGTACATTGTACTCCTAGCACTCAAGACATTTTGATAACTCAGTCATGGATATTGGCGTTCATGCTAGGCCAAGCAAAATGATTGGCAATGAGTTTGACCTTGCAATATTTCTGATAAATATTTTTAATTCTTATTCACATACACATGTGTTTCATCCTTTTCTAGCAATCATCAGTGTGGAGGATGACTGTTTTGCTAGTTGTCCAATTCGAATAACAAGCGGAAGTCATCTCTCCATTAAAGAGAATCAATCCCTATTTATGTCTTTTCAAACAGACATATTTAGTAGACTAGTGTCCAACAAGCCAATTGAATGGAACCTCACATTTAAGCATTAATTTGTCAGTCAATTTTTATTTTCATAAAGGGTCCAGCCTGCATTAAAGGGTCTTCTAAAAAATATTATGATAAATATTTTTTAATCTTTATCAATATACACATGTGTTTCATCCTTTTCTAGGACTCATCAGTGTGGAGGATGAGTATTCTATTGGCTGCATGATTCAACTCCGAAACCTATGTCACCTTTTTAAATAATAGAAAGTTAGATTCCAATAATGATGTCTTTATTCATTTCTAAAAAGATCATTTTTTGACGGACTGTTTCATTAACACTTGAGTTATACATCTTCTTTTTTCTGAGAGTAACTCATCAGAAGGAAAAAAGCAAATTGCATTGTTATGATGACTGAACTTATGCATTCATGACCTGAAAGTTTCATCTCTTATTGCAGATATTAATGGTGTGAAACTCTAAGAAAGCAACCCATGTCAGGGACGTGTGTCAGAAGCAGAAATGCATCATTTAATTTCTGGTAAAAGTACATTGAGAATGGTGGTAACTATGTAGAAAAATAAATACTGGAGGACAAAAGGTCATTTGTTTGAATGATACCACTCCCGTGTTCATAGCTCTTCAACTTTTTGAGTTAAAAAAATAGGAGGCTTTACTCTTAGAAATAACTCGTATATATGTATGTGTGTGAATATATCATAGAATTTGGACATCTCTTAGGCATAGTGAGGTGTCTCAAGTTGTTGCGGACACTGAACCAAGGATTTAGATAGTGGCTTTGTTGCTGTTGGGTTGAGTTATGGTAATGTTTAGTCCAAGCTGGTCCACTCTCACAGGATTTACCTATGATTAAATGTCTTAAAAAGTGGTACAAACCTGTTTTTGTGCAGCCTGTAGTATCCGGTGCAGACAAAAAGGAATAAAAAAAAAAAAAATAGAAAAAATGATTTTTGCTTCAAATAATTAAAAAGAAAACCGGCTACTAAGTCTTGTTAAAACAAACAAAAAAAATCAATACTCTGAATAAAAACTAATCATCTGCTACAAGCTTCATACAAGTGAAATCCTCCAACACTTCAAAGAACAACAACCAATTTTCTGGTCCCCAGAAAAAGGGTTGTCAAAAATGTAAGAGTATCTTAATCGGTGTAAATCCAATCTTCTAAAAAGACAGGCGAGATAATTTACTAAAAGAGGTTTAATGTTTTTTTAAAAAGTTTTTTTTATTGTTGAAAATATAGACAAAGGAGAAGAACTAAAAATAGAGGCAGCAATGCAATTAAATCAAATGTCCAATATTAAAATAAAAGTAGGATATATTAGTTCATAGAAATTGCTGATTTATCAACTTATTCATTAAATAGAAGCGAAAATGTTGATACATTAATTTATAATAATATTTAGAGGAAGATATTTACTTGCTGTAACACAAGGCCAGAAAGTGGGGACGTCCAGCCAGTGCCCTTAAAGGAAGAGTACTCTGGCTTAGCAAAAATTGCCTTGGCATCCCCATCGGCATTCCCCGGTAAGGGCACCTTAGTCAATAAGCAATAAACCTGCCCCATCTGAAAACCGGATGGCAAGGCCTGGAAAGGTGGACCTCCTAGGTAATACCCAGGCAGCCAGTCTGACAGATACTGGGCCATAATATTTATGGGTTTTAATTATAGATTAACTAGTAGGCCACACAGCATTTCCCAGTTGTAAAATATGCTTCATTCGATATTTTAATTTATGCAGACTTCGTATTTATTGTTAAAGAGCCAATTCTCTATTGATTATTATATTGTGCCCAATATATTTAAGTGATTCAAAAAGTTTTAAAAAATACATACTTTGGTGCCATCAGCTAGAATCGAAACAAAAATATATAGCTTCTCCAGTTTTATTCGGTACCATCTGAACTAATACCAGATGGATATCAGAACTTTAAAAATAAACTGACTTACTTTATAAATCTATTTTTGCGCATGTGTAGAAGTAACATATTCAGTCGTCTTATGCCTGCAAGTTCCACTTTTTTTTTTTTAAATTTATTTTTACTGACTAAAACAAAATCGAATTTATTATTGAATTTATTTTTGGAATTATTTTGGAGATGAGTAATTTTTTTTTATTTACTTATTTTTTTTATTTAATTATTTGGATTATTTATTTATTTATTTTTATTTATTTTTTATTTAATTATTTTTTATTCATTTATTTATTTTTATTTATTTTTTTATTTAATTATTTTTTTATTTATTTATTTATTTTTATTTATTTTTTTTATTTAATTATTTGGATCATCCTCATCTTCTAGTTGTTGTTTTTCACGATGTTTCGGCCAATTATTCCTCTGACTTTCATCAGGTAAACAGCAATGGGATAGGAATGTCGAATCCTCCAAATACATCCACAGTAATTAGTGCTTTCAGTAGTTGTTCCTATCCCGTTGCGGTTTTCCTGACGAAGACAAGAGGAATAATTGGCCGAAACGTCGTAGAAAACAACAATTAGAAGATGAGGATAATAGTCCAAATAATTAAATTAAAAAAAATTACAAAAAATCAAATTTGTTACACAGGTCCATATATATATATATATATATATATATATATATATATATATATATATATATATATATATATATATATATATATATATATATATATGTATATATATGTATATATGTATATATATATGTGTATATATATATGTATATATGTATATATATATGTATATATAGTTAAATGTTGTAATTCGAAAGTCGTCAACCTGTGGTGCACATGAAAGGCTCATTTCTACCGGAAATGAAATATGGCGGACAGTCTTGCAGTTACGAAAAATATTTTTATCTTATTTAATATATTTTTATAATTTGCGATCTTAACAATCTTAATTTATTTTAATAACAGGCAAACATTCCTTGACTTTACACATGAATTTTCTGAAAATTTCAATTAAATTGGTAATGTAGAAATATGGTTTTATGGACTTTGAACGAACCAAGAATGACATTTTTATATATATATATATATATATATATATATATATATATATATATATATATGTATATATTTGTATATATATACATATATATATATATATATGTATATATATATATTTATATATATATGTATATATATATATATGTATATATATGTATATATATGTATATATATATATGTAAATATATATGTATATATATGTATATATATACATATATATATACACATATATATATACATATATGTATATATATGTATATATATATATATGTAAATGTATATGTATATATATGTATATATATATATACATATATATATACACATATATATATATACATATATATACACATATATATATATACATATATATACATATATATACATATATATACATATAT
This sequence comes from Euprymna scolopes, assembly GCF_053919585.1. Taxonomy (NCBI): domain Eukaryota; kingdom Metazoa; phylum Mollusca; class Cephalopoda; order Sepiida; family Sepiolidae; genus Euprymna; species Euprymna scolopes. The sequence goes on from NC_136501.1 coordinate 32,720,031, forward strand.
ATACACATATATATATACATATATATACATATATATATACATATATATATATATATACATATATATACATATATATATATATATATATATATATATATATATATATATATATATATATATATAAAACTCAAATGTAACGAGTGTTGTAACCCAACATACGTTTTACGAATTCCTGTTGTGCATGCGTACAATAACAATGACAATAAAGCATATTGTTTTACTGTGTACGTTTTCAGCGTCCCAATTTTTTTTTCGGGTTTAAATTATCCAAATAAACAATTGTTAATACTTTCTGCTTTTTTTTTTACATCGTTCATTTCCGTATTATGTTTAAGTTATTTTAATGTAATTTTCTTACAAATAAGTCTACTTTAACCTGTTGACAACCATAAGAGCATTTTACAATGGCGATTTACTCACCGCCTTCCTTTTTTTTAATTTATTCTCCATTTTTAAAAACATTCATACATTTTCTTCTATACTACTAACATAAATAAATAATCCTGAAACTGTTTTTGTTAAATTGCGTTACAAATAAATAATCAACGCAAAAATAACACGTATTGTTCTACTGTGTATGTTTTCAGCGTCTCAATTGTTTTGTTTTTTCACGGTTAAATTAAAAGATATACCAAAATTAACTTTTAAGTATTATGGTATCTGTTGAGTACACATTTACCTATAAGTATGGCAAACCACTTCTAATTCAATGGCTGTTAGTTTTTTTTTTCCAAAATAGACAATTATAAACAGAACGACTCATAGAAATCTATATTCTTTTTTCATTTTGATATACTTTCATAAAAATGTTTTTTGTGTCACAAAACCTATTTTATTTATGTCACAAGTGCCATGCTCACGTTCATACATTAATTACATAGCTGAACCAACGAGTCACGGGTAGTCTAGTCTAGTAATATATATATATATATATATATATATATATATATATATATATATATATATATATATATATATATATATATATAGTGAATGAATGACAAAAGTCCATATTCCAGAGTTCAATTTATTCCTTTAATTCAGTTGACATTTACAATTCTTGACAGTATCTGTTTTGTAGCACAAAATCAATCACTTAATTATTATATGAATCAGTGAATCTCTTTTGCCCTTAACTCAGCAGAAGAAATAGCAACAATAAATCTATCAAAAGGAAAATAAAGTGCGTTTTGACATGATTAAAAATCCGAAAAGTGGAAGAGAAGCTATAAATACCTTCTAATAAGAAAGTCTGCACTTGTCATTTTTTCAAAAACAATACATTTATGCTAAATTGAACGTTACTGTTTAAACAACCTATACCTCGTTGATTTACCTTTTATTCATCTATAATTTGTTCATATTTGACTTTTAATTGAAGTATCATAGAGTTCACGTCAACTTAAAAAATACCTTCAAATCGAGAAGGCAAAAAGAAACTCTGCAGCAACAAATGAGCTTAAAACCAGCTTAAAATATCCACTTTTTAGCATCTCTAATCATAATTGTTATTGTTCCTAGGTCATACAACGTAACATTTAGTCAATATTCTTCGAATCTCTTTTAGTGATCGTCAGGAGCTCATTAATCTCCACCTTTCTGGTTTATCCAATCGAGAAATTGGATGCAGATTTAAATGTGATGAAAAAACGGTATGAATGACTGTGAAAAAGCACCAAAACACCGACAGTGTTCATGATGCCCCTAAATCTGGTCGCCCTAGAATTACTTCTTACAGGGAAGACAGTGCTATCAAGATCCGCAGTCTCAGAAATTGATTTGAAATGGCTCCTCAAATCCAACAACAGTGTAATATTGTTAAAAAGTGTTCTCTTTCTACAGGTAAGACCAGATTAAATGTTGCAAGACATGAGCCAATGATTTCTGGATTTCGTCAATGAATATCATGACTCTTCATATTGGTTGATAGGCAGTACGCCCGTCGAAGGAAGGACGAAGAATTTAATCCTAGGTGCACAGTTTCAACACTGCAAGGTGGTAGAGGTTCAGTTTTGGTGGGGGGGGGGCTTTATTAGTACCAATGGTCCAGGGCTTATAGGTCGCTTGCAACATCAAATTAATTCGACCAAGAACATTAATATGTTGACAGAGCATTTTCTACCCTACTTTGGCCAGAATTTGGATGATAATCCAATCTTCATGCAGGATAATGCTCCCATTCACACAGATGGCAATGTCAAGAAGTTTCTGGAAGAGCATGATATTCCATGTTTGGATTGGCCTGCACCATTTCCAGACCTCAATCCTATCGAAAACGTATTACATTACATCAAGCAACAGCTACACAAATGATAAAATTTCAAATCTAGAAGAACTTTGGACAAAAGTTAAAGAGAAGTGGGATGCCCTTTCACTGGAATATTGCCGCAGACTAATTCAATAAAATGTCTCCAAGTTTTCAGGCTGTCAAGTTGTAGAAGGGCTATGCTACTAAATAATAACTTATTTATTGTGTTACTGTTGTATTTGTGTTGCGTTAGTGTTCTAAAGTTACATTTAAATAACAATTTTCCATTGTGCGGAGTTTCTTTTTGCCTTCTCAGTTTGAAGTTATTTTTTTTAAATTGGTGTAAACGCCAGGATACTTCAATTAAAAGTCAAATATAAACAGGTAAACTTATAAAGGAATAAAAGGCGAATCAAATGAGGCATAGGTTGTTTAAACAGTTACATTCAATTTAGCTTAATTTTTGGTTTTTGAAAAAAATGACAAGTGCAAACTTTCTTTTTGGTGGCAGTGTATATATATATATATATATATATATATATATATATATAATATAATATAAAGCTGAACGTCTGTGTGTGTCTGGTCACGAATAGGCTCCTATATGGTTGACTATTATAGAAAACTGATCACATATAATGATAGAAGATATATCGAGACACAGGAATGGGTATGTTTGATCTGGCATAATAATGATGATTCATTAAAATTGTGGAGTCTGTGAACATGCCTGGTCCACTAAGTATGGAAATAGAAAAGTAAAAAAATTAAAAAAAAACGTTTACAAGTGTTTTTGATATAGATGTACATAATAATACTTCGATAAGTATGTTTTAACTTAAATAGGGATGGTATAATAAAATTGTGGGGTCTTCTGCGTTCGCGCCTGGCCTCCATAGAATGGAAATAGGCACAAACTTTGATAAAGACTTTTCATATCTATCTGCATAAGTATACTTTGATAATTATGTTTCAGTTTGAAGAAATATGGTATAATAAAATTATGGGGTGTTCATTCGCACCTGACCTCCATAGAATGGAAATATGTCACAAAGTTTAATAAGGTTTTTTAATATAGATCCACAGAATATTGTGATAAGTGTTTTAGTGTGAACAGGTATGGTATAATAAATTATGGGGTTTATCTATTTTATTTTTACTATCATCATATTTTGCTTTGGTTTTGATACCCCGAAATTCGAAGCTATCTCTTTGCAACCCTTCCTTTTCATAACCTATCATACTTTCATAAATCAGAGTCTATTTTCTGTAGGCTGTTTTTGAACCCAGTCAACGACGGGTACTTTTGCTAGTATATATATATATATATATATATATATATATATATATATATATATATAAAGTTTCAAGTCTGTTGACCAAAAATTGATAGCTTAGATAAATACTTTTACAATTTTAATAAAAGAGCTACAATAATATCAATAATATCAGGGCGTTTCCATTTACGCTGAACATCTACAGAATGCCAACATCAGTATATTATATATGAAAGAGTTTACTGTGGAATTTCCGCAGGTCCCGCTAATTATAGATTAATAATGTTAGTACAGGTATGTACATATCATGTATGGGCATAAAAACCATAGAGTAAGAAGAAACTAATATAAGAATGGCTGTTCATAAATTATTGGCATTCTTATAACATGTTGATTACTATTAGATGTTATTAGTTGCAATGGGAGTTCTTATTGGTTACAGAATAATAAGGTAATGTTCAAAGCTATTGTTGTAGGACAAAAGAAGATGCTGACATTATTTAAATGAGTGTCAGGACCTAGGATCATACATTATTAATAAGGCAAAAATGTTACTGAATGCTAGATAGGGTTGGGAGTTAATATGGGATTTATGGGACCTTAAAACGGTTAAATTTAAACCAATTCCTATGCATACAAGTTGAAAGGACTATAGGTTTGATAATGGATTAATCTTCATCTAAACACATTCTACAATTCATGTCTAAGGACTTCTTTTTAACGATTCAATATCTAAGGTTGTATGGAACATTTTTGTCCTTCAGTTACCAAACACAGGTATCTAATGATGCGAATTTGAAATGGATTTATTATTGGCCTTTATTCAGATTTATTATTACAAGTATGTTTATGTCTAGAGATCTTATTCTTAAATATAACTTCAGTATTCAAACAACTTAATATAGTTGGCCTTGCCGTGGTGCGGCAGGATACCGCTCCCATTTTTGTAAACAAAGTTGCCGATCAGAATATGAGTGGATAACTAGAAGCTTAATACATCCACATAGTCTGATTAGTATCCTGTTCCACACAGCCATGACTTTGCCTCAGGCCTACAGGATGCCTACCCTTTTCTAAAATCGACCTGACCAAGACATATTATGAAGTTCCAGTTGCTCTGGAGGACATCCCAAAGACAGCAGTCAACCTCTTTTGGGCTGTTTGAATTCCTAAAAACTCCCTTCACACTATGTAACAAAGCCCAGACGTTCGAGAGATTGATGGACGAAGTTCTGCATGGCCTACTATATGTCTGCACATACATTAACGACATCTTTGTGGACAACCAAGATGCTGATACACCTGGATCACAACCGGAAGAAGTGTTCCACCATCTAACACATTACGGCCCTCAGATCAAGCCAGAAAAGTGTGAATTTAGCACGCAACATATACACTTTTTCATACACCACACAGACATGTATGAAATCACTCCACTTCCTGATAAGATAAAAGCCATACACGATTTCCAGATGCCACATCTATAAAGCAACTGTGACGCTTCTTGGGAATGGCAACTTTTTACTGAAGATTCGTCTCCAGATGCCCAAACCTCAACATCTGACGAATCTCCAGCAAAACAGCAAAACCTCCTAACTTTACCAAGTTACCACATCTCAATGAAGACATCCGGACACAGATATACCTAACAACATGAGTTGGAGTTGTGGTAGAACAGGAGTTTGGTGATCAACACAAACCTATTGCATTCTTCTCCACTGTTTAGTCCAAATAAAGAAACATTCTTATAAGAACTTTTGGCTATATACTTTGCTATTAAACACTTCCGGCATCTACTGGAGGGCCGGAATTTCATAATTTTGGCTGACCACAAACCCTTGACAACTTCTCTGTCAAACAACTCAGACAAATATACAGCTCCTGAGATCAGGCACCATATCTCACATCCAATATACATTATGTCAAAGGAAGAATCAACACTGTCGCCGATGCCCTGTCCAGATTCGATATTAACACATTAGAAAAAGGTCCATTCAGCCAGAATCTGATAGCAGAGACCCCAGAATCTGACACAACCCTCCCTGAAGTCTTAGCCAATACATCTCTGCAACTGAAAGAATTTCTGGAATCTTTCAGCAACAAAACATTACACTCCAGACCCTACTTACCGATTGCTTTGTTTGGCCTAACATGATCACCGATATCTATGATTGCGTATCAACATGCCTTGAGCGTCAGAAATGCAAGATACACCGTCACACAAAATCCCTGTGAGGAACATTCAGCACCCCTCATACACGTTTCAGCTACATCCACATCGGCATAGTTGGACCTTTACCAGAGTGCCAGGTCTACTAGAACCTCCTCACAGTAGTTGACTGTTTCTCCAGGTGGCCAGTAGCAATACATACAAGAGATACCTTGGCTAACACAGTAGTAAAGACCATTCTCAGGAGTGGATCGCAATTTTTTGCATACCCAGCATCATTACCACAAACCATGGTGCACAGTTCCAGTCCTCACTTTCAAGAATTTACCCTATCCCTGTGCCAATTGAAAGATTCCACTAGACATTAAAGGTCTCTCTAACCACAAAACCTCCCACAAACAACTAGGTAGTCGAGCTAACCCTAATCCTCTAGTCAATTTGCAACTCACTCAAAGAAGACCTAGTGTGCGTTTCAGCTTAAATAGTTTTCAGTACAGCATTCTCTTTACCTGGCCAATATTTTGATTTCATTACACTCAACTTCACTACGACAAATCCCTTCACTCAGGAACTAGGCCATAAAATGGCTCAACTGAAACACACACAACCATTATCAACTATCCATGTCTCACAAAAGCTACAGAATTGACCGAATTCATTTTTGACAAAGTAAGGAGATCACTAACATGAACATTCCAGGATCCCTTCAAAGTTTTAAAACACTCAGAGAAGCATCTCACCATCGACTGTAGAAATCAGACAAACACCATCTCTTTTTTTTTTTTGGAAAAATTGCCATGTGAAACAGAACCTGCCCTAACCCACTCAGAAACTCAACCTGTCCCAGAAATCACATAATCACAACTAGCATAACCAAGGTCAGAATCACCCACCACTCCAATCAGGCAGACTTGACTAGGGAGGAAAGTTGCCTTCCTGAAAAAGTATGGTATATGTTTATTTCTAATTGATAATGATCAATTATCCAGGGAGAGGGCCTTTGTCAAACCCATTTTTGTAAACAAACATAAATTTGCCAGTCATCAGAGAGAAACAGATATGTGACTGATAACCCCAAACATGTCATAACAATTTGTGAAAAAAATAGCAACAACATTTTTTCAACAACAAAACGCAAACACATAAACTTGATTTTTCATAGCTAAATAAAAACAACTGACTTTAATTTCAAACCGATTTTAACATATACATAGTCAAGAAACATCCAAGACACTTTTTGAATGTAAGAAATCCCGCATGAAATTAATTATAGTCATTTGTTTGTTTAACAACATAATTTCTATAGCAAAAATGCCTTTTCATAAAACAAGCGACTTCTTCAGCAAAATAACAAGAATGCCTTGAGACAGATGCTGAATTGTAAGCATTCAAGTTGAGTCGTTGATCCCAGCAGCTAAGGGCCTCAACAGCAGCAATATCAGCAGTAGTTCAAACAGCCCTTTTCAAAGCTAACCACCAAACTTGAAACCACCCTTTTGAGGACGACTCACAAACAACCTAAATGCGATACACACTTCACACTCTGCTACTGCCTGCCCCCTGAGACTCCTTTCTACAGCTATTGATTTCAGCCTCCAGTGACTCTTGCAGCGACTCCAACTCCCTTCTGCAGTTTCCAGTGATTCCGACAGACTTCAGCTCATTCCTGTGGCTTTCAGCAACTCCAACTCACTAATGTAGCTTCCTGCAACCCCAGCAGCTCCAACTCACTCCTGCAGCTTCTAGTGGCTCCAACTCACTGCATTTCCAGCTACCAGCTCCAGTGATTCCAGCCACCATCTTTAGTGTTTGTTGACATCCAGCTACCAGGTCTAGTGTCTGTCAACATTCATCTACCTGTTTAAACATTAATGTCCAACTACTTGTTCCAGTGCCCACTGACGTCCAGCTACCAATCCCAGCATCTATCGATGTTTGGCTACCATTTTTAGCACCATATCCCATCTACACGACCAAAACCACTACAGAGACACACAAATTTCAATCCTGCGAGATACCTATTATCGCCTCAAACGGCCCCCATCACCATATGATTTACTGTTTTTTTTTTTTGTAAATAAAACATGATATCTATCGTTTTTAACCAATCATCTGTGTTTGTTATGTATTTGCTATTGCCATTATTTATTTGACTTGTGTCTACTTTGTTAATTGTATGGTCGATTGGCATCCATACCTGTGGACCCTCTGCAACAGCCTATCACTATTATTTATCTTGTAATTAATATTGTTATTATTAGGTTGGTGCAAAAGTAATGTCGTTTTTGGCGTTCAACTTGAAAAGATCATAACTCCTTTCATAATAAACTTTATCAATCGAAATAAGAACCATTAGAATCAACACATTTTTGCCAACGAGAAACAAGTTTATTTATTCTATTAGCATAGAAATCCGGAATTTTGGAAGCGATGAAGTCATTGAAGGTCGATTTGGCATTATCTTGGCTTTTGAAGCATTTTTTGTGCAGTAAGTTGTCGAGATGCTTGAAAAAGAGATAATCGGTGAGTGAGAGGTCCGGTGAATATGACGGATTAGGTTAGAGCCTTGTAGCCCATTTCGTTCAGCTTCTGCAGGGTCAGTTGAGCAACATGTGGGCGAACGTTGCCATAGAGGAGAATTGGTCCCTTCATATTGACCAATCTCAGGCACATATGTTGGAGTTTCTGGTGCATTTTGTCAATTTTTTTCTGGGTCGTTTTTATTGTGCAGAAGGAGCGTAGAAGACACCTCAAAATGATTTTTTTTTATTATTATTGTTCAATTCATGCGGCACCCATTTATCCAACTTTTTTTGACTTCCCTATTTGCTTTAAATGGCAAACGATTGCTGAATGGTTGACTTCGAGTTCAACAGCAACTTTTCATGTGGCTTTTTGAAGATTGGCTTCAATTAAGGCTTTCAAATGTTCATTATCAACTGCAGTCGGCCGGTCGCGACTGTCTTCATTTTCAAGGCTTTCATCACCATTGCAAAATTTCTTGAACCACCATTGTGCCACACATTCATTAGTAGTTCTTAGGTCAAATGCATCATTGATATCACAAGATGTCTCGGCAGCTTTTCAACCTAGTTTGAACTGGAACAAGAAAATCGTGTGGATTTGAATTTTGTCCATGCTGTCGAAAAGCCTGCAAAAAAAAAATGGATAAAGAGATTGAAAACGGTAATGAATAACACAATTTGATAGAGCGAAAAACGCGCTTCAAAATGATATATAACATGGCTACATATATCAATGAATTAATTCAGAAATCATATATAAAAGTAACATATTTGAGAAAACGATTTTTTTTGCACCAACCTAAAATTACTACACACACACACACACACACACACACACACACACACACACACACACACACACACACACACACATATATATATATATATATATGTAAATAAAAGAGGGAAATATATTGATAATAGAAAAATATATACTGGTGTACCATATATAATTGTGTATAAGTTGAATTTCTGGGTGATAATTTTAAGGTTATTTTTTGGGGGGGGGTTAACTTATACATAAGTAATGTTTTTGGAAATGTTGTTAAAGAGTGACTCTGCGCTCGATCATAACATAGAAAACACCATTTTGTTTGTGCACTCGGTATATACTGGTAATCCTAATAATTAATCGCACTTCTTCCAAACCCAACTGCAGTGTGTTTGCCAGCATATAAGCACATGCATGGTTTTTCAGTGGGAGGCTTAATAATAATTGGAATAGTTCTCGCAATGTTCACTCTCTAGACGTGGCTATAGGCCTAAGTCTGATATAATGTATCCGGTGATGATATGACTCTTTTTTTAGTAGGTTAGGAAATATAATTTTTAAGATATGTCGTTATCTTCTAAATTCAACAAGTTTTAACAATTTAATGACAGCTATTTAATGAAACCAACGCATTCATTCACATTATTACAGTATATTACGACTCATGCAATGTATGCATTTACGTTATTATGGTATCTGATATAAATTATGTCTAAAAACAATGTGCCAGGAATCTACTGCATGTCATAGATCAAAATTTCTGATTAGCGACATTGGCATTTGCTGCATATAAGTGTGAAGTGGGTTGGTTCTATATATGAAAATCAAAGAGACCACACTTGCATAAATGCATGTATTATCGCTCGCAGATGCTGAGAAACGATTTATAATTTGTCTTACAAAAAAAAAAAATACCAAAAAGGAAATTATCTGTGCAAGAAAGAGCCATGAGACGGACCATTTAACTTGTCTAGAATCTACAGTCGACTTATACACAGGTAATATCTAAAATGAGAAAATTTTTGATCCTAAAATGCACATTGACTTATACACAAGATCGACATATACAAGTATATACGGTATATATTTTCCTCTTGCATCTAAGCTCTACCTGCGTGTCGAACTTTTTATTATAGTGAAAAGTTTCCATTTAAAGAATCCTTATATACTTCTTTGATCTTCCTCTATATATATATATATATATATATATATATATATATATATATATATATATATATATATATATATAACTACTTCATTTACTCACATAAAATTAATATATGAAAGTATAAATTTATGCGTAAACTTTAAGTATTTACTTCAAAAGTGCTCAATACATAGGTAGAGTTAGTTAGTAAGTTATAAAATATATATGGCGATTAAGCTACACTGAATATTCCATGTTTCATCCACTCTAGGACTCTTCAGGCTTATGCGTGAATTTTGTGGTTGTCTGTCGTTTTTATATACACACCTTCTATTGAGATTTTAGGTAGCCAATCAGCTTTCTAGTATCCACCGCGCCCTTCCTATCAGCCAATGAACATGTACTTATCGGACAAAGGCCTATTTGACCTCTGGTTGACCTGTTACTTTTTGTGTGCTCTATTTAGCCTGGATATCTAGTTTCTTGACCTGTTTTAAATCTAGGTTATGTTTTTTTTACTTTTTTATGTTAGTTTATATATAAATATATACATGTACATACATATATGCACATATATATATACATACATATATATATATATATATATATATATATATATATATATATACATACATATATGTGTGATCGCTTATGTATATTCATGTTTATTTAATTTATTTATTTGTTTATTTTCTATTGTTTTTTTTTAGTTTTAAAACTATTTTGTATCGCTATCCTAGAGTAAATTTTATCTTGTGAACACAGTTCTTCGCTATTTCTCTTCTACAGTTTAATAGATGTTGAGGTTCTTTAGAATACATGATAGCAAATTTTTCATGACGGCATAATCTACATGGGTCGTCTAGGTCCCTACACGTGGTAGCTTGTCTTATTATTTTCCATTCGACTACCGGTGAATGTCCGCTTTCCTTGAGTTCCCAGTATTTATTGCTAGTGTTGTTTTCATACAGTGTTTTTTTATTGTTGAATGTACTTTTGTGGTCATACTATCGAGTTTTGAAATCTAAGGATGTCATACCTACGCAATATTTCTTGTTATTCGGGTTTTCTTTCACAAATATTGTGGCCTGGTAAACTACGCTTTTGGTTAGACATTTATTTTGAAGTGGGCAAAGTGTGCAGTGTCTACAGTTGCATTTATCTTGTTCGTTATTAGTATTTTTATTTCTAGTATGGTTGTTCTTGTCCGGGGTTGGTTTATTATTATTATTATTATTATTATTATTATTATTATTATTATTATTATTATTATTATTATTATTTCTGCTAGTGTTAGTTTTATTTTTGTCATGGTGTCTACTTTTTTATTGTTTATTTTGTTGTTGTTTACATTGTTTTTATTTAATATTTTGTTATTATGTGCTTTAATTATCATCTCTAAATTTTCGCAACAGCTGTAGGATAACTTTAAGGTATTTTTGCTGATAGGAAGGGTGCGGTGGATACTAGAAAGCTGATTGACTAACTAAAATCTCAATAGAAGGTGCGTATTTAAAAACGACAGACAACCACAAAATTCGCGCATAAGCCTGAAGAGTCCTAGAGTGGATGAAACGTGGAATATTCAATGTAGCTTAATCGCCATATATATTTTATAACTTACTATATATATATATATATATATATATATATATATATATATATATATATATATATATATATAGAGAGAGAGAGAGAGAGAGAGAGAGAAAATTTACAATATTATTTATTGCAGTTTCAAGAATTCAAAATCAACAACGGTTATGCATACAATCGTTTCTAAGACGTTTAGAAATTGTTTTTATTTGCTTATTTTTTTACATGAATTTCAATGTCCCTTCTTCATTACCTTGGAATTAGTTTCGGAACATACTTGACAGTATTAATAAACTTGACGTTTTATATATATATATATATATATATATATATATATATATATATTAGCAGGGAGACACGACGTTGTCCAGGATTGAATGAGGATTGACAAATGTTCCACCCTCCAATACTTTTATTGTCATTAAAATTGCTGAAACCGCTAACTTTTTAATCAAATTGATTGATTGCCTGTTCTAGTAAGAGATTCCCCCTCTCCCTGCAGTGTACCGGGAGGAAGCTTCACAGTGTACGGGGAGAAAGCTTCACATGCGCCCTCCGCAATGACTTCACTTAAAGTTTAAAAGTCAAGTATCATGGTTCAATTGTGCTATAAACAGAAACATTCATTCCAAATGCGCCCCTGTTTTATCAAAGAACCAGCTATTGATTTTCTGAAATTATTTTTACAATAATAACTTGAATTAAAGTTAAATATACAAAAGTCAAGTACTATGGTTCAATTGTGCCTTAAAAAGGAACATTCATTTCGAATGCGCCTCTGTTTTATGAAAGAATCTACAGTTGATTTTATAGGCTGCGCCTTTCTGCTTGTGCGGTGATAAAACTTCTCAAATGCACTTGTGATGTTAGCTTATATAAAAGCATTAACTCTGGTCAAAATTAGACTTCCTTCTTTGATTGGATTTTTTCCATAATCGATTTTCAATAGTGATCAAACGCATTCCAATCCAAAATCTACCTAAGAACATTTCCAGACAGATCAAAGTACCTTCGTATGAAATTGTAAAAAATAATCAGCTAAGCCGTTTCCAAGTCCATAGGGATGAACTCTCTGTCTGTCTGTCTCTCTCACACACACACACACACACACACACACACACACACACACACACACACACACACACACACACACACACACACACACACACACACACACACAGCTCCTTTTATATAAAAGTAGATATGTATTTTTAGAACTATTAAGTTGTTAGGTGAAAGTACAGAATAGGTAATTGAAGACTTTACTTGTTAAAATAGCCTTTTCTAAATAAACACGTTATTACTTAAAAAGGCCATTCTTAACATGTGGAGGATTAATCAGAAGTGAAGTGGAATCTTGAACCGTAAAGAAAATCAATTATTTTATATTCTATTTAATAAATTTTATTTATTTAAAAAGAACACCCAGATGTATGGTAATAGAATCTCATTTTTCTGTTGAGTACATGAAGACAAAATTGAGTCGATTCCATCTCAAATGCATTAAAAAAATAAAAAACAAAAAACAAAAACAACGACGACGACGGCGACGACCACGACGACCACGACAACAACAACAACAACAACTTTTTATCAAGCAAATGTTTCATATTCCAAGGGAGACAATTCTTGTTTAATGAGTTATTTCCCTTAAGCATTTCTTTTACCAGAAAGCTTTTCTAATCTTAAATAAATAAATAAATAAATAAATAAATACATGTTTAAATCTTGCGACATTTTTCGGTCAACTAGGATTACTTTTGGTAAAAATGCGATTTTTTTTTAACTCACACTGTTTGCTTCGGACTTCGAGTCACCTATTCTCCTGCATCACAGTAGTCACTATACATCTCTGTTTATACATAAAATGCACTTTGTGCATGCATGTGTATGCGCATGCGTGTGTGTGTTCATTTTCTATGGACTCCAAAACAACCGGGCCGATTTTTAAGAAATTTCACACAAATGTACTTTATCTGTCTGGGAGCGTTCTTAGATAGATTTTATATCAGAATGTCTCCCATAAGTCTCGAAAATCAATTATCAGAAAAATCCGATATAAGAAGAAACTGCGATTTTTACCAAAGTTAACACCTAACATCACAAGTGCATTTAAGAAGTTTTATCACTGCACAAGCAGAAGGGCCTTGCATATAAAATCAACAGTAGATTCTTTGATAAGACAGAGGTGCGTCCAAAATGAATGTTTGTGCTTAAAACTCAATAGAATCATGCTACTTGATTTTTGCATTTAAAACTTTAATTAAAACCATTACACTAATATCTTGAGATATGAATTTAATTCGTTCCATGATCGCCATCGTACCTTGAAAAAATCCTGACTCAAAGTAATTATTCCCTTTTGGATGAAAAGAAATAGAATTAACCTACTCCAATGGTAAGACATTTATTCACAATAAGCTCAAATTACATTCAACATTCATTAAAGAAAGATAAATACAGCAGCAATGAAACACCGAAATTTGATATATAATAATAAATGTTAATAGAAATAAAAAGCAATAGAGTTATACTCACAGGCCAGACGAGTGCTAGCGTATAGCATGCATGCCAAGAGAAGGGAAACAGAGAGAAGCAAGACTACCATGCACACACTACATGCACACACAAATAGACATGCAAACACATACACACAAACAAACACACAGACAAGCACACACAAACACACACACACACACACACGCACACACACACACACACACACACACACACACACACACACACACACACACACACACACATTATGTTTCTGTTGTCTTAAATACTCAGTTTGGGCACCAAATTTTATTTCCTAACATCAAACTAATCATACTTTAACATGTTATCCTGTTCCTAAACTAACACAAAAACTATATCTAACCATACATTAACTCCTCTCTATCAAACCAATCCTGCTGTAAATTTAGTTACTTCCACCGCATGAATTCTCACTTATCCCCTCTTCCGTTAGCAACAAAAATGAAAAGCATAGTAATGTCCTTTTTAATCACTTTTAGGAGTGTAACTTTTCAGTAGATATATAACCTACTAAATAAGCAATTAACATTAACTACCCATGCAGGATTGCAGAAATAAGTGGTTTAGGACCCAGGCGCAGGGTGAACCCTCTCAGTGCTGATAGACCTGTAGATCTTCCCAAGTCATCTGTTTAGGAGAAGGAAATCTCTGAAGCTAAACCTAGGGGAGGGAGGCCTCTTCAGTCCTGGACAACAATCTTCCTAGAGCTGGTGACTCAAATAAATTACTGGTTGGTAAACCTAAATTGCTTAAGGAGGAGATAGGCTCTGTCTATCACCTGGCTTTCATACTCCTTCTTTGCTGTTAGCCAAGCATAGAGGTGCTATTATAGGGACTCAACAGAATCACCTAGTAGTTGACCTTGTTTCCTGACTAGGGCAATGAACGCCATTTTCCCCACTCCTGCCACATCCCACCCACCTAAACTGGACACTGTGTAGGTGCTTCAGTACCATATATGCCGGTACGGTTGGACTGGGTCGACTTTTATCTAATGGGTTGAGAGTACCGGATTGACAGTTCCTGGCTGCTGTTTCTGACTGATAGTACAGGAGCCCTAACTCTTTGGTACCGCTTAGAGCGGCTGTTCCATCAACAGTTGTATAATATCTGGATGATTGTAGTGCCATGTCGCACATGGAAAGAGACCCTGCACTCATCTCCGGTAGGCTTTCCTGATGCCACAATCCTGTGGGTGAGGAGACAGCTGATGGTCTACTTGTATTGCATGTCTGATATTCTGCACAACTACTTGTCCAGCACCTCTCACTCACCCTAACTGAAACTTTTAAATCAAAATGAAATGACAGTTCAAGCAAAAATTACATTTAAACCAGGACCAAACTCAAAGAAAACCAACCTACCTCCTCCCTTGAGGCTTGCATTTACGAATATCAGCGGGCTTAGAACTGACTTAGATGATGTTGAATCATTTCTCCTAGTAAACACCCCGAATATCTTAGCATTAAGTGAAATTAACCTACACTCCTCCATTCCCTCTAACCACTTTAACATGCCTGGTTATCTCCCACTCTGCCATAAGGACTCAGACAGACATATGCATGGGCTTGGAGTCTATATTTGTAACACCCTCCCCCTGACTAGAGAAACAAAACTAGAATCAGACAATCAGGCCTTTATGTGCTTCAGACTAAACATGCAACACAATATTAACTACTTGTATTTTCTCTACTGCTCTCCCTCAAACCAAGACTGTACCCTAATAAACAAAGTCTCTGACAGCATAGATACATCATTCTCCCTTGAGACTAGCACACAAGTACATGTATTTGGTGACTTCAATGTCCACCACAGTAACTGGCTTGGATTCTCTACTTACACAGACATAGCTGGTAGCACAACACATAGCTTCTCTATATCTCATTCCCTATTACAGACGGTTACATTTCTGACACATTTCCCAGACCAGTACGATCAACATGTCTCACTTCTAGATCTATTTTTGACCACAGTTCCCGATGATTGTATAACGAATGTCCACAGCCCACTCGGAAATGCTGATCACGCTGTGATAATGGTAGAAATCATCCTAAATTCTCGACCCAAAACTGAAGACCCACTGCTCAAAACAACGAGATATTACAAAAAGGCTGACTGGGAAGCCATCAGGGATCTCATCAGAGATGCTCCATGGGGAAATTTCTCTTCTAGCCGAACAGTGCACGCAAATGAGACCACTAAATGGTTCAAAACTGCAATTGAAGCACATGTTCCCACACGGAAAATCTATAGCAAGCCCCACCCTCCCAAATGGTTTACTTCTACTTGTGCAGCTGCCATTGCTCAAAAGCAGCATGCGTACCACAGATTCAACCGACATAAGTCCAGTTCAAACAGACAGAAGTATATAGAAGCTAGAAGTAATCATAAGAGAGAAATAGTGACAGAAAACGCATCGAAGCACAGAAATTAGGTACCCGTGATTTTTGGAAAATCTACAACAGTGTAGTAAATAATGGGCAGTCAACGATTCTTCCACTATCAAACAATCGAGAAGGCCAACTTACTTGCCAGTTGTTTTGTCTCAAACTCCACATTGAACCCTGCACACCACTCCCTCCCTGACTTTCCTATGTGGACAGATGCCACACTAGATGATTTGAAAATCACCCCTTCTCAGGTACATGGTATCATAAAAAACCTAGACACCGCAAAAGCATGTGGACCCGATCTTATCCCAGCAGTGCTATTAAAAAAATGCTCCGCTGTGGTTGCTCCAGTTCTCTTCAAACTCTACAACAAATGCCTTAACGAATCTTGCTTTCCTGACTGATGAAAAACCGCTTCTGTGTTACCAGTTTTCAAGAATTCTGGCGAAAGAACTGACCTATTAAATTATTGCCTCATTAGCCTTCTCCCACTTTTTGCCAAAATATTTGAATCCTTAGTTAATCAAGCTCTAGTCAGCTGCTAAACTCCTGACCGACAAACAATATGGATTTAGGCAAGCCCGTTCCACAGCAGATATCCTAACTGTAATCTCTGAACATATATACAGTTCACTAGACAAAACAGAGGAGGGTAGAGTGGTAGCCCGTGATATATCTAAGGCTTTTGACAGAGTATGGCATGATGGTCTTCTAAGGAAAATGAGATCATATGGTATCACTGGAAGAATACATAATGTAATTAAATCCTTCTTAAGTAAGAGAAAAATCCAGGTTGTCCTCGACAGTTGTACATCGAAACAATATGATATAAATGTGGGAGTACCTCAGGGGTCTATCCTTGGACCTTTATTTTTCCTGATATTCATAAATGACTTGCTTGATAAAATTGTTTTGCTGATGACACCACTTTCTATGACAGGCACGAAGGGAAAACAAATGAACACATATCTAAGGGATTGGCAGAAACACTAGAGGAAGACCTCAAATCTGTAGTGGAATGGGGACAAAAATGAAGGGTCACATTCAATGCTGGCAAGACTAAGCTTGTTTCCTTCAATAATTACAAGAAATCTTCTCTACCACCAATAGCAATGGTCAAGAACACATTACCCGAAAGTATTTCCTTTAAACTCCTCAGCCTAACGTTTACAGCGAACATGAATAGATACATTGAAAGCATTGCCAAGGCTGCTGCGAAGAAGGTGAGCTCTCTCTATCATACTAGAAAACTACTTACACCTGAAAGTATCCTGTACCTCTATAAGGCAACCATTCGACCATGTATGGAGTACTGTTGTCACATTTGGGTTGGTGCATCTGCTGCTTGTCTTTCACTCCTGGACAGGGTTCAAAAGAGAGTCGTCAACCTGATAGCCTGAAGAGCCTCTGTCCCACCGACGAAATGTTGCATCCCTCTGCCTGTTCTACAAGTACTTTAATGGTGAATGCTCTGACGAATTACAAGCACTTGTATCTCCTCGACGTGAATACCCCCCCCCCCGAAAACCTGACAAGCAGCTAAATCCCACCCCTTCACAGTAGAGATCCCTAGGTGTAAGAAAGCCTTTTACTCTGATAGTATCTTCTCCAGAACTGCTAGACTTTGGAACTCTCTTCCGGGATTCTACTTTCCCAACTGTACTGACATGCAGAGGTTCAAGTGTAATTTGAACAGACATCTTGCTACTCATCTCTCTTCATAATACCCCTGCAACTTATGTCTCCGATAGCAGCCCCCTACTTCAAAGTGGCACTGTGCCTTGTTTGGGGTGAAAATTGAATAAAAAAATAGAAAAAAAAATATAAACACATGCACGTACACACAAACACATACAAACACACACGCAAACACACGCACACACACATACACACAAACACATATATGCATACACAAACTAACATGCAAACATATACACACAAACACATGCAAACACATACACATACACGCAAACACATACACACACAAGCACATACACACGCAAACACACATGCAAACACACAAACACACATGCAAACACACACACACACACACAAGCCATACACACACAAATACACATGCAAACACATACACACACATACACACATGCAAACACATACACACACAAACACACATGCAAACACACAAACACACATGCAAACACATACACACACAAGCACATATACACACAAGCACATACACATGCAAACACACAAACACACACGCAAACACATATATGCATACACAAACATACATGCAAACATATACACACACAAACACATGCAAACACATACACATACACGCAAACACATACACACACAAGCCATACACACAAATACACATGCAAACACATACACACACAAACACATACACATACACGCAAACACATACACACACAAGCCATACACACGCAAATACACATGCAAACACATACACACACAAACACACATGCAAACACACAAACACACATGCAAACACACACACACAAGCCATACACACACAAATACACATGCAAACACATACACACACAAGCACATACACATGCAAACACACATGCAAAAACATGCACACACAAAAACGCATGCAATCACTAACGCGCACGCAAACAAATGCACACAAACACATACACACACAAACGCACATGCAAACACATATATGCATAAACAAACACACATGCAAACACACACATACACACACAGATACACATGCACACACAAACACACATGTAAACACACAAATACACACACAAACACATACACACACAAACGCACATGCAAACACATATATGCATACACAAACACACATGCAAACACATACACACACAAACACACATGCAAACACACAAACAGACATGCAAACACATACACACACAAGCACATACACACACAAATACACATACAAACACATACACACACAAACACACATGCAAGCACACAAATACACATGCAAACACATACACACACAAGCACATACACACAGAAATACACATGTAAACACATACACACACAAACACACATGCAAACACACACATACACACACAAATACACATGCACACACAAACACACATGTAAACACACAAACACACACGCAAACACATACACACACAAACACATACACACCCAAATACACATGCAAACACATACACACACAAGCACATGTACACACAACCACATTCGCAAACACACGCACACACACACACACACACACACACACACACACACAGACACACACACACACACACATACACACACACAAAAGCTCAAACTAGCAGTTTCTTTCAACCAATCAAAATGCAAAAGCTGTTCACTGCGAAATCTCACACATAGTATAAAAAAACCCAAAACTTTTTCTTTCTCTTTCCTATTTTTCTTCCACAGTGCACATAAAAATTAACTTTGGCCACTGAACTGGATGGCCCACAACAGACACAACAAGAAAATGCCCAAGACTTTTGGTTACTATATTGTCAAAACTTAATCTGGTCCGGAAATAGGTGATCATTTTACATTAAAATAATATGTGAAAGTGATTCTCTCTTTTTAAGTCCAAAATATTGCTTTTTTTTTTGTTAAAGTTATTATGATTTTTTTCAGGCTATTTATATGTAATCTACTAAGAAAAAGTAGAATTTCATGTTTTTTGGAGTGATGGAATAAGGGTAGGGTAGGAGACTCAAGTAATATCCATTTTTTCTTTATTATATTTTTTTAAATTATATTTTTTTTTATTAGATTTTTTTTTTATTAGATTTTTTTTTTATTAGATTACAAACATTTTAGATAAAAATATTGAATATAATGGATTTATAACATACTATCAATAAATTCCCCCACTCTCTATTGATGCCTAAACCTAAATCTTTCCTAGAACTACCCGTGTGTGGAACTCTGTTCCGCTGGTCTGCTTTCCAGCCAACTACAATATTGTTGTCTTCAAGTCCAATGTAAACAAGTTCTTATTGAACTATCCTCGTAAATAATCTGATTATATCAAATTTCCACCCAAAATGATGACTACACTATTGTCCCAGTGACTACAATACCCACATTAACTCTTATCCTCGAGTGGCCTTCGGGCTGTGATATGTGGTAACTCTTTTGTAAAAATAAACAAAAACATAGAGTCAAGCATAATTTTTTTATTGTTTCCCTTAAGTTCATCATCATTAGGGCTATGACAACAGCGTATTCTTTTCATTGTTTTGATGTGAGTATATATCCGACACAGCTAGACACAGTTAATCAACGGAGAACCCCATCACTCTACATAAAAGCATACAAGATATCAACGGATACAAACTCAAGAGTCAAAACAATGAAAAGAATATGCTGTTGTCCTAGCCCTAATCATCATCATATTGTAGGAGTCCGACAGTTCTGTTATTGGCATTGGTTTCTCATATTTCTAGTCAGAGTCCTTTCTAGAAAGACATCGGATACTTAGTGGAGGGACAACGTGAAGGTTGCCAACATCACAAGTGAAAGTGAGTACTGTGGAATGAACTGGAAAGTTAATAGTAATCGTTTTATTTTTATTATTGAACCATAATTACGATAGGACTATAGACTGCTTGAGGTAAGACGTTCAATTAAGATGTTAATAAAGTCTCAATGTGCGTGCGTACTAATATTTATCTTTCAAGGGATTTTTTACAATTAATTTTTACAAATTTTAGTTTTTGCATACACATAAGTGCGTAGAGAGTAAAAGTTTACTGGCAACATGTGGCAACATGTGGTAATAATATTTAATGATAATATTTTTTATAAACAATTATTAATAATTATTTTATATGCTTACACACACTAGTGTTTCATGTTTACACAATCATCAGTGTAGGAAGTGACAATTACTGGCAGTCGGGAGATTCGAACCTAGTCACAAAGTCAACTTACCAGGATTGTATATATTTATACATACATACATATATATATATATATATATATATATATATATATATATATATATATATATATATATATATATATATATATATAATAAGACCACTTAAGAAAGTAAGCGTTTACGCATATTATCGAATTTTTAATCAAACAAATGGTTGAAACCATTGCCAAAAGGGAAAATATGATGAGAAAAAATTAAATCTGCTTCATTCGAAACCTTAACCCTGATCTAATAATTATTTTTTAAAAAACAAACATTTTCACCTGCTCAAAATGATAAGACCACTTTAATAAAGTCGGCTAGTTTTGAAAAAATGAATACGAAAAGCTTTCTATGTTACTAAAAGCAACTTGTTAGTGGATAAAAAACATCTTACTAAATTATAAATGGCAAAAGGGAAACCATTATCAGAGTTTGAGAGAGGAAGGATCTTTGAGCTTAATAGGGGTGGACTCTCCCATAGATCCATTGCAAACGAAGTGAATCGTAGCAAAACGGTCATCATAAATTTTTTAAGAAATCCAGATCAATACAGGCACAAAAAGAGTCCAGGTCGACCAAAATAAATAACCACATCACTGGATCGCCGTATCAGAAAAAGTTTTAAAAAAACTCCAGTATGAGCTCAAGTCGATTGAAAAGCCAATCAGCAGCAGAATGTAGTCCTAAAACCATCAGAAGGCATCTGAAAATGAAGGGTTTCAATCATTTAAAGCGACTGCAGAAACCACGTCTTCTTGAACAGCACAAAACTAACCGACTTAAATATGCAGCCAAATACCAGACTTGGGATGAAGAGAAGTGGGAAAATATAACATTCTCTGATGAGAAAAAGTTTTATCTAGATGGTCCAGATGAATTTCAACACTATTGGCATCATAAAAATTTGCCCAAAGAGACTTTTTCAGCTCGCCATAGTGGAAGAGGGTCTTTAATGATTTGGGGTGCTTTCTCGTCAGCTGGGACCCTAAAGTTGCAAGTAGTGAAAGGCCGGCAAACATCATTGAAGTACATTTCAATGCTTGAAAATGCTTCTATCAGGACTGAAGGTTCACGTCTGTGTGGAAGAAATTGGATTTTCCAGCAAGACAACGCTGCGATACACACTTGTCGACAAGCACGAGAATACTTTTCTTCAAATAATATAGAATTGTTAGATCATCCAGCATGTTCTCCGGATCTCAATCCCATTAAAATCTTTGGGGATGGATGGCAAAAGAAGTGTTCAAGGATGGAACCCAGTATGACTCGATAAAGAAACTTTCTGATTCAGTTTTCAGTACATGGGATAAAATTCCTTCGCAACTGATAAAAAACTTGGTCGCAAGCATGCCGAAGAGAATTTTTGAAGTAATTCGTAATAATGGAGGCTATACTAAATACTGAGACCCTTTTTAGTAATTTATAATTGCCTTTTGTTAAATAAATTATCAGTGGTCTTATCATTTTGAGCAGGTGAAAATGTTTGTTTTTTAAAAAATAATTATTAGATCAGGGTTAAGGTTTCGAATGAAGCAGATTTCATTTTTTTTTCCATCATATTTTCCCTTTTGGCAATGGTTTCAACCATTTGTTTGATTAAAAATTCAATAGTAAACGCTTACTTTCTTAAGTGGTCTTATGATTTTGACCAGGACTGTATGTATGTATATATATATATATATATATATATATATATATATATATATATATATATATATCCTTTTCATCCTCATGTAGTTAAATTCTGTTTTAAAAGTGAAGACTTTTGCGAAACTGGCTTGTGCAAGTACTAAGTCTATTTCTATTCAACAACTTTAGTTAAGGGTTTTTTTTTCATCCTTATAGAAATGAATTCTCTTTTATCATTATAAACTTTTTAGAAGTCGGATTGTAGGTGCTAAGTCTGCGATAGGTTAAAGTTAATATATTTTTTTTTGCTTCCGGGAATTTAAACTACATTCTTTATTTTTATTTTTGCACTTTTTTATTCAAAGTTTCTTTAGACATATATATATATATATATATATATATATATATATATATATATATATATATATATATATATATATATATATATATATGTATATACATACATACATATATATATATACATACATATATACACATACATATATATATATGCATATATACATATATATATATATATACATACATATATATATACATACATATATATATATATATATATATATATATATATATATATATATATATATATATATATATATATATGTTATTTGTGAAGGAAAACCGAGAATTAATAAAATAGTAATCAACGTTTCGTCCCTATTACAGGGGATATCATCAGGATTTCGTAGGAATATGTAGAAGAAAACGATCATATACCTCTGGAGGGTCAATAATTCACTGGGAGAGATGCACGCCCATTCTTCATTAGGAGAAGGTAACTCTTACATAAAAACCTGCGGTCTACTGTGTACTCGTCCTGTGGCAGTTATCTGCACCGTTAGCAGTAATACCAAAAAGTGTGGATGGAGGTACACAAAACTTCACCACTATAAAAAAGTCATCTCTGTGGATTTCCAAGCAACTTAGTTGTTGTGGCGGAACCTCATACGTCGACATTGATGGGGAGAGTCCATTATATATAAGAGTGATGTTCCAAAGGTAATGCTTCCTATTTTTTCGGCCCCAATGGATCAGAGAGGGATTTCAAATTACATTATTATAATGACTAAACTTATGTATTCATGACCTGCTAGTTTCATCTCTCTGTTGCAGATATTGACAGTGTAAGACTCTAAGAAAGCAACTCCTGTCATGAGCGTGCGTTAAAAGCAGAGATTCATTGAATTTCTCCATGCAGAAAAAAATTGAATCAGTCAACATTTACTGGCACCTGTTGAACGTTTAATGCTGTCGACGTCAGCGCAGTTAAGAGATAGGTACGTCGATTTCAGTGTGCCGAGAGAGATGTTAGTGACAAAGAACGCTCTGGACGCCTATGCACAGCCATCACCCCATCGCTGCCAAAAGTATATTTGAGAATAGTTGTGACTATTTAGGAAAATAAATTATAAAACGTCGCTCAATTTAATGGTATCACTCCTGTATTCGTAGCCCTTGATTTTTTTGATTTTTTTGAGTTCATAAATAGGAAGCTTTACTTTTGTAATGACCCTTATATATATATATATATATATATATATATATATATATATATATATATATATATATATATATATATATATATATATATATATATATATATAAAGCAGATATCAATTCATTATTTTTTGTTTATCTTCTCTTAAGAAACGAACTTTTTTTTTAACATTTGTTAGTATTAGTTTTCGAAACGCAAAACAAAAATGAAATATTTCTTGGAATCAAATGGTCCAAGGGAGATAACTCTTACTTAGATTTTGGTTGCCAGAACATTCACAGTTTTTACTGCACACTTTCGACTTGTAAAAAAATAGGTTTGTTTTTTCTTACACGTTATTTATCCCAAATTTCAGTTTCATTATTATATTAAAGGAAGCTAAATAGATATAAAGACAGAATTTTCATTGTTCCAACCCTCAAATCAGAATGTTTTCTAATAGAATATACTCAATTTATTTTATAAAGAATTGTTGGCAATTTCAGTCCTTTTTTCTCTGCCCTTTCTTTCTTTTTCCCCTTTCTTTCTCTATTTTTTTTTTTTTTACATAGGCATCACCACATTATCAAGGCCCAGAGGCCACTCAAGGATAAGGGTTAAAGGGTGTACAGTAGAAATTGGATAATATAGTAATCATTAGTAATGAAAATTTGGTAAATTTGATAACTTATATGGAACGGCTCATCAAGAACTTATTTACTTTAGACTTGAACACAACCATATTGTAGTCAGCCGGAAAGCAGGAAAACGGAAGACAATTCCACAGGCGTGCAGTTCTAAGAAAGAAGCTTTGTTCATGGAATCTACGATTAGGTTTAGGCACAGATAAAGAGTGGGGGGATCTTTTCTCTCCATATATATATATATATATATATATATATATATATATATATATATATATAGTATGTGTGTGTCATGGAAGATCAGAATATAACATCAGTACCGTCGGTTTCAAATCCAAACAAAGGAGACCTATATTCATTCTCGTTTTCCGAGAAGACAGATTGAAACAGAGGCTGAAGAGAGTCTGGCATAGATAACCAGATATTGGTCCCCTTCGGTTGGATTTTGACATTGGCGATACTGATATTGTTCTGATCTTCTGTGACACATATATGAATAAATATTACTCCCATTTTTTAAAAACCTTTCTTAATAATCGAGCACTTTGCTGGGGTTACCTCTCACTACTTATATGACAAATAAATGGCTACATTCTACATTCCAAATTTCAAGATGTTGACCATCTTAGCATTTATTCCTTTAAGTATTTTGACATGCACAATCCTTTTGTCATTTATTTGTTATGTGCTCTGTAGTTACATCGAGCTTCATAAATTAAAGGATTGGTATAAATAAAAAATTAAAGATAATTGAAGAAACATATTTGCATATATATATATATATATATATATATATTTATCCATATACAGTACTGTTTCGTTGTTTCACAGCTCATCAGTGTGGCTAGACAGGTAACTGTCTCAAGCCAGGATCGAAACCCAATTGCCCAAATGACAGTCAAGGCTTCTCATCATTGCGCTATACGGCTGCTGCTGAGTGGGTAATGAATTAACAAAGTTTTGACATCGATCAAATGCCTCCACTCGATTTGTTTATCATATAAGGAATCGTTTTTAGTTAAAATCTATTGAGAAATGCGCATTTTGCATTGAGAAATATACATTTTCTATTGAGAAATACACACTTTAAACATATAAACATTAGGTAAAAATAACAAGTTATCCAATATAACCCTAACCCTAACCCGACGGCCATATTGGATAACTTGCTATTCTTTACCTAATCTTTATATGTTTAAAGTGTGTATTTCTCAATACAAAATGCATATTTAGCAATAGATTTTAACTCGAAATGATTCTTTATATAATAATAGTTAAAAAATATTTTTAATCTTACACAGATTTTTTTTTCGCACAATCCATTGACGCCGTTATTCAATAAAAAAAAAAAAAAATTGCCAACCTGATAGGTCTCACTTTGCCAACCAAACTCCAACTCTTGTCCCATCAATGAAATGATGCATTTCTGTGCCTCTTTTACAAGTATTTTAATGAACTTCAAGCTCTTGTATGCCCTCGACATTAATATCTCCGACAAACCTGGCAAACAGAAAAATAACACCGCTACACAGTAGAGATCCCTAGATGCTGAAAAGCCTTTTACTCTAATAGTTTCAGATTTCTGTTTCCTTGACTCTACTGACATGCAGAAGGTCAAGTGTAATGTGAACAAAAATCTTGCTGCTCAACTCCCTACATCGTAACATTGCAAATGATTCCCCAAATAGTAGCCCCTTACATCCAAGTGGCACTGTGCCTTGTTTAGGGTGAAAAAGCCGTAAAAAAAATAAATAAATGACTTTGACTCAACTTACTACCTGACCGAAATACTGATTGGAAGGGATTGTGTCATTGAGTGAAATCACATTCACCGGACTTGAACCTCCTACAGATAAGAACAGAGAGGTTTAGTTAGAACAATAATAGCTCATTAAGTATTGAGGTTGCAGCAGCAAAATAAAATATTTGCGGCATAAGATTTTGAATATTTTTGGTTTGTAAACTCAGTGTTGATTGGTTGTAGCAATCAACTTCTCTTCTAGTTTGCCTAATCAGACGCTATCTCCCTGGCGAGCAGAATATGTGACAAAGTGCATAGAGATTAAACCACAGCAGCTTTCTCTCTCTTCCGTTCCTGCTCTTGAACCAAGAACACTCTTCACAGAATTCAAACCTGTCCTCATCTTCTTTCCTGTGGTGCAACAGAACTCACCCAGGCCTTTTTGGCCCGGAGGTCTACTAAGACGATAAGACAAAGAATTCATCATAGCTAACGCCAAACAATATCTTCAACCACACATACATGAACTGTCCTTCTCCCACCGGACTCTCTAATATTTTGTCCCTGTCGATACGTAGATGTAGACTTCTACTACTAACTTTAACGCACATCCGTGAACTCTCTTTCAACATGTTTGTCTAATTTTTCATCAACGTGTCTACACATGAACTCTAAGCATTTTTCTATACAAGTCTGTTGCGGGTCAGGATATAAATACCCTAACTCGCTACAAAAGAAAATAATGAAATAATGAAGGAAACAAAAACTCAATTGCTGGATAAGATAAACGTGTCGTTTATTTACTGTTGAAAGAATGAATGTTTTAGATATAACACGTGTTCATGTCCGCGTTCGGGTGTCACCATCGTTTGTTGCGGGACTGGTAATATAGAAAAGAAAGGAAATGTGTGTTCATCTCACGTTTGAGTCACCATCGTTTGTTCGCGCATGGAAGGAGGTGTGAGTAATGTAGTAGAAATGGGAATGATAGTCCAGCGCGTAAACAAAGAAAAAGATAGAGGGTTGACATCAGTAAAGCTGTGCGCCATGTTAGCAGTCAGCTACACTAAGGTATTCTCAGGCACAAGTTGTATATATAGAGAGAGAAAGAGTGAGAATGTCAATCCAGTTCATGAAGAGAGAAAGCGTATAAAGTGTAGTACTGTTTCTTAGCTTTTTGTCCCACATCGTAGCAACTGGCGTGAGGCACGTACACGCACGTGCCTGCAGAAACGAGAGCGGCTGGTGGGCCGACCACTCGGCTTGGAAAGTGAGTTGGAAAAGGAAGAAGCTGCTTATTGCTCTTGCTTTTATAGTTGTTTCCGGTGGTCTTTTGCGCATGTGTGGATTTCCTTCAAAGGGGAAGTAACGTTGCCCATGTGTGCGTATGTGTGTGCGTATATGTGCGTATATGTGAGTACATGTGTGTACGTTAGTGTGTGTGTGTATACACGTGAATGTGAATGTGTATACGCGAACGTGAATATATGTACGTGTGTGGACGTGCGCGCGTATGTTTGTGTGCGCGTATGTATATGACAGGTAATATGGCTTGAGATGTGAACGCATGTTTTCGTGTGAGACTAGAAAAGGCTCGCGCAAGTCAAACTAACGAAGATGATTGGTTGTTATTAAATGTTGGAATGAGACTCTTGTCTTTCAATTCTACAAAGTGATCCTGCGAAAGAACGACGTTAGTAAATCGATGAAATAAAGCATAGAGAAGAAGGCACACAGGACTGAGATAAAAGGATAATACAGGTATTTAATAAATTTTATTTTTTACAAGCGGATCACCACTTATCAAGGCCCAAAGGCCACTCGAGGATAAGGGTTACCGAATGTAAGGTGGTAGTGCAGTAAGCGTTTATGGCGTAAGTTGGGTAGAATTTGATTATTTAATGAGACGGTCAAGATGAACTTGTTTACATTGGACTTGAAGGCTACCATACTGTAGTTGGCTGGGAAGCAGGCCAGTGGAACAGTGTTCCACAGGTGGGCAGTTCTAGGAAAGAAGCTTTGCTCATGGAATCTGCATTTAGATTTAGGCACAGATGCGGGGAGGGGTAAATTGTTGATAGTGGTTGTAGCTAGTCAAGTGTTTTTTGTAAAAGTTTGGGAGGAGGGACTATAGATTGGAGCTCAGACGAGTACTTGCCATGAAAATAACGATAGAGCAGAACAGGCTTGCAATATCTCTTCTTTGGGAAAGAGGTTGCAGGGGAAAGAAAAAGACACCACCTATTAGGTTTTGAAGCCGAGTTTGAACTCTGTCAAGGCAGGATAGGATGCACGAAGCAGCTTTTGCCAAGATGTAGCAACAGTACTCCATGTTACTTGGCTCTTATGTAGATAGAGGATTACATCGGCAGTGTGATACCTACTGGAGTGGTAGAATGATCCAACTAGCTGTAATATAAATCACACCTGTCTGTTTAAATGTATGTATGTATGTATGTATGTATGTATGTCTCGCAAAAACTTTCGACAGAGGAGACGGATTTTCACAAGATCAGTATTGTTTTGAAGCTCGACCCTTCGGATGACAAATATAAAAAAATTGATCAAAAACATTAATTCCTTCACCCTAAATTCTGCCATTTTGTACAAGAAGGGACCGATTTTTTTCGCCGACATTTGAGCAAGTCATCGTCACTGTTGGATTGACTTCAATTATTTCCAACGCGTTTGACTTCCAGTCACACCATGGAGACATTGACTAAGACGTCAGAGTTTCTTTCACTTTTCTTTCACCCGGGCAACCAGGCAAGTTTTTTTTAAATAAATACAAATACAGGAAACAAAAAAACTAAAAAAAACAAACTAACATTTTCATTGGATGAAAAATCAATTCACGTTCAATTTTGGGACATTATTCAATGTCTAAATTAAAAATTAAATTTTACCAACAGCGAAGGCAAAAAAGTCTCAATGATTAAAAAAACTAGGCAATTCATCATTTCATCATATATAATGAAGGCACGCGATAATTATTTCAGGTGTAAAGGGGAGGTAACTCTTTTTCACTATCTATATATGATTACGGTAAACGTTTAATGTATGTACGTGTGTCACGGTTTCCAGATTATAAATTATTCGATCGGGATATGCTATTTATTAAAAGGAGGACAGGGACAGGGGTCATAACGTACTACGAACATGAATTTAGTACAAAGATATCCTAATTTAATATTCGTAGTATGTTATCAACTAATATCCTCCTTTTTTATAAATAGGATCTCCCAATCACCAACGCAATGTAAAAAAAAAAAAAAAAAAAAAAAAATGTCGCTTTTGGGTCGTACATGAAACTAAAATATACGTTCTTTGTTTTCTGGTTAGGATTCAAGGGTAGTATCTGTTCTGTCTGGCATAATAATATCGCAAGGTTTCCGTTTGCACTGGACGTCCATACAACGGAAACATGCCACACATTCCTATAACGATATTGGAGAAAATCCGAAATAATCAGCTAGATGCTGACACTACATTAACCAGAGTACTTAGATAAATACTTTTACAAAAGGACTACAATAATTCGCGGGGTCCCCATCCACGCTGAACATCTACCGAATGCCCCGCAGTAATATATTACATGCAAAAGATACCGCTGTGGAATTTCCACAGATCTCACTAGTCGTAGCACTATCAGAAATTTCGTGAAAATAGTGAATAATTCCACCCCATCTTTCCAAGCTTATAACTCCTCGAAAAATGTAATTCAAGCCCTAATTTTTTTTTCAATTAAAGGAGCAAGGACAAAGGTTTCATTAAAAAAAAAAAGAAAACCTAAAAAACAATGTGTTTTTTTTTTTAAAAAAAGGTTTTAAACTTCGGACTTTACAGGTAAATTTCTAAAAAGCGGGGTTTTTTTTTGTTTTAAATTTGAATATATTATTTATTGACCTTTTCTCTTCAATTTGTGATATATAAAACTATTCAACATAAATTAATTATTTACTTTTTAAGAGAAACTTGAAAATGGGGGGGGCGTGAATTTAAAAAAAAAACGTTTGTCTAAAATATTATATTCGGTTTATTGGAAAGAACATAAAATTTCACATTGACCCTGAAAATATCGTAAAAATAGAATCAATAGAAAAATTTTGATAGATTTTTAAAGTTTAAAAATTGAAAAATATTGAGTTCGGAAAATTCATTACTGTTTTTAAAAAAAAAAAATATTTCTATTACTTTTAAAACAACTGTAATAGTTTATTTTGGAAGTATAATCCATAAAGAAAATAAATAAGCCACTTTTAACAGAGAAATTACGAGATTTTTATATTTTATTCGCAGTTTCGTGTTAGGGGTGTCAAAAATTCCAACTGAGTCGTACATAATAAAGGCAGGCAGGGAGATAATTATTTCAGGAGTAAAGGGGAAGTAACTCTTTAATTTTTTTTTTTATGTTTTGTGTTGAAAAGAGGTCGAACATCGATTCATTGTGAGTAAGTAAAGAAAGGGAGACTTACGTTTGTCAGTATCCCTTTGAACTCAACAACGAGGACGCTGGCATTTTTTTTAAGCGGCTGTTTTTATTTTTTATTTTTTATTTTTATTTTTTATCGGCAACATCTCTAATTTGCTTTGGATATCATTTTACTATTTATACACAACAAATTAGGACACGAAAAGTTAGGGCACGACAAAACACAACTGCTTAAGCCTTAGTGCTTAGTGGTTCTGTTAATTAATTTTCTTAATTTTTTTTATTTATGTGGCATGTAAGCACGACAAATTTAGACACAATAAATTAAGTCTGCTGTTTTTTTTCTTTAAAAATCTTTGTAAAAAATAAACAAGCTTTTTTTTGAATTTGGAGGAATATTTAAAAAAAAAAAATGAGTCGAATGTAAAACGAAAGGGTATTTTTTACGACCTGCCCCAATCACCCCAGGTTATGAACAGCTTTCGGAATACCCCCCCTTTCCACCTGTTAAGAACGGCTTTCGAAGTTGGGGTGTGTTTATTCCAAAAGCCGTTCTTAACATGGGGAGGTTGGGTGTCACTGCTGGGGCACGTCGTATAAATTTACCAATGAAAGTGTTCCTTTAACCTAAAACAAAACCAAAAAAAAATGTTTACTTTTTTAAATCGTAAATGTTTTTTGTTTTTATAATAAATATTTTTTTGAGAGTAAATATTTACAAAAAAGATGACAATGAAAAGTAAATATATAAACAAATTATTTAATTCCCACAATTTCCTGTCTGAAAAAAATGAATAAATAAAAATAAAACCTCAAAAAACTTGTAAATTTTTAACAAAGATTTTATTTAAAAAAACCCCAAAAACAAAGAACAACATAACATTGTATCTAAATTAAAATCGGTTGCTTCATTTTGTTATTGACATAAATCCCAAGTTGCTTGAATAACGTGCCTAAATATCACACAAATAAAGAATCAGCATGAGTAATTTGTGTTGCTTTGTCGTACCTTCGTCGTGCCTTAATTTGTTGTACATAATTAGTAAAACTCCTTTGGACATGTTGTTTATAAACTGGAATAGAGAGTTATATTTTATTGTTTAACTAGCAAAATCCCGACCTTAACCTTTGATCTTGACCTTAAAAAATATGTGAACCATCCCTAGGTCGGAGACCATTATCATGCCAGGTTTAGTCATGATCGGTCCAGTCCAGTCCACGGTTCACTGGTCCAGTGGTGTGGGTTGTAGGAGAGTTGTACATGTAGAAACACACACACATACGCGCGCGAACGCTACTAGTATATATGCCCAAGTGAGTTCTGCCACGCTAACGGGGCTCTGGTGAATGGCGAGTGTTCAGCGCCAGAAAACTGAATCCTCACTGCCTTGTGGGATAAGGTTTTTGGACCAAAGGTTAAGGGTGAGGTAACTCTTACAGAAACTTCCAGAGGAGCTAAGGCCCTGTTGACTGCGGCATTCATAACCCACCGGCGTGTGGACCATGCTCTGGTGCCTACCGAATGCGCTGGTGAGTGGTGCCCAGCTACCTAAGTCCCAGTCATGGGTAAATGACATTAGCAGGGTATAAGGTGCTCCTGTAAGCCGTGGTGGAGGCAGTCCTTCTAGGAGAAGACAACTCTTACGAGAAATTTGCGGCCAAAGCAATTACCAGTCATCTTGCAATGGCTTGTCACTGGCTGAGACTAAGAGAGTGGCACTCGTGTCGCACAAGCGCTTGCCACTTTAATACAACGACGTACAGATGTTACTTGAGATCTATCTTTTATCTAATCTGCAGAATCATCTGAGATGGCATGGACGACAAGATTATATATATATATATATATATATATATATATATATATATATATATATATATATATATATATATATATATATATATATATATATATTGATCTTGTAGCAAGAAAGTAAACATTTTTTGAGCACGTTAAAAAACGACCCTGGTGTCTAACTCTGTTTCGTGGGGAGATATTGTAAATAGGGACCAAACCGTCCAGTTTTAAGTAAACTATAAGTTTATTTTTCATTGATGTATTTGCGTCCCAGTTTTAAAGCCAGGGAGATCTACGTTACAGTCACGACTTTTATTAATGATGATATCGTAAATTCAAATTTCGAAATGGTTTTGCTATATCATGTAGCAGTAGCACTGCCCCATTGCTTCAGATAATGTATTTAAGCAACGGTATCGTATCAAGAACAACGCTAACAATATAAACGTAGCTGAATTGGAGAATGAGATAAATATATAAAATACATAAATCTTAAAGGTGGGTCACCATTTTGCAATTGCTGAATTAAACAACAGGCTTTTGTGGATGAAAGAGAGAAAATATGTGTTAAAGAACAAGATATCTACTATTATATAAAAGGAACTTTGTATGCGTGTGTGTGAGTTCGTTCCCTACGGACTCGAACACGGCTGGGCCGATTTTTATTAAATTTCACACGAAGGTACTTTATGTGCCTGCCAGTGTTCTTAGATAGGTTTTATATCTGAATGTCTTCGATAAGTATCGATTATCAAAATAATCTGATAAAAGAAGAAACAAGTGATTTAGACCAAAGTTAACACCTTACACAGTCATATGTGCGTTTAAGAAAATTTGGCCTTAGAAGCATTCATTCAACAAGATCATGATTAACGAGATTTAAGCTGTTAAAATAGGAACCACGAGAAAGTAGTTATATACCATATATAAAAAAGAAACTTTATGTGTGTGTGTGTGAGAGTGAGAGAGAGAGAGAGAGAGAGAGAGAGAGGGAGAGAGAGAGTTCCCTATAGACGCCGAAACGACTTGACCGATTTTTTGGAAATTTCACAAAAATGTACTTTATGCGCCTGGCAGTGTTCTTAGATATGCTTCGTATCGGCACATCTTCGGTAAGTATCGATAATCAAAATAATTCGAATGAAAGAAGTAACAGGCGATTTTGACCAAAGTTAACACCTTACACAGCCTAACATCACAAGAGCGTTTGAGAAGTTTTATTACCACACAAGTTGAAAGGCCCGACATATAAAAATCAACAGTAGGTTCTTTGATATGACAGTGGCGGGTTCGAAATGAATGTTTCTGTTTAAAACATAATTGCACCATGATACTTGAGTTTTTAATTTTAAACGTAAATTCAAGCCATTATCACCGCACAAGCAGAAAGGCCAGGCATATTAAATGAACTGTAGATTCTTTTATATAACAGGGGCGCGTTCGAAATTAATGTTTCTGTTTAGAGCACAATTGAAGCACGATATTTGACTTTTGCATTGTAAACTTTAATTCAAGACGTTACATATATAAAAAATAATTTTATAAAATCAACAGTATGTTCGCTTCAGTGCAATGTACATTCCAATGTATTGTAGACTAAGTCACCGCGGGGATGAATGTGAAGCTTCCTCGCGGAGCACCGCGATGGGTCCCTAACTAGAGCAAGCAATCAATCGATTTAATTAAAAAATATGGGCGATTTCACCGATTTCGATAACAATAAAAATATGGGAGTGTGAAATATTCGTTGATTATCATTTAATATCGGGCAACGTGGGATCTCCCTGCTAACACACACACACACACACACACACACACACACACACACACACACACACACACATATATATATGCAGTGGCACAAAAAAAAAGTCCGCACATATCACGCAAGCAATGATAAAATTTCAAACCTGGAAGAACTTTGGACAAAAATTAAAGAAAAGTGGGATGCCCTTCCTTTCACTGTTACTGCCGCTGACTAATTCATTTTATTCTTAATATTCATTTCTATGGTGAATTTAAGTATGGATTTATCTTGAACGAGGTCCTTCATTCATAGTATTTGTTCATTGTTATCGGCTAGGATAAGAATATCGACAACATACCGTACATAGATAGAGGTTTTGTTGGTGCTATTAAACATCTGGTTATCGAGATCACTCATGTAGAACTCGCTAAATAGCGAACCGAGGACAGGATCCATTGAGACTCCCTTTATAAATAAAGGGAGTCTCAATGTAAATATTCCCTTTATAGTAGTAAAAGGGTACCCAGTAACACAAACTAATAATAAGTTTTTAAAGTATTTTTTTTTTTTGATTTTAAGGGAAAGGAGAGACAGGTTGCTGTATATATTGTTAAGGATTATATCAATATTTTTTTTTTTACATGAACATTTGTGAATAGATTTTCTACGTCGAGGGAAGTGATGACTTTGTTGTCAGGTTGTTTTGCTTTTAGAATTTGTAGAAGTTCTTACGTTGATTTAACACTGTCTTTGCTAGATAAATATGCGCTAATGAGATCATTGAGTACTTTGGTTAGGGAATAGATTGGGGTGGTAACTTGTAATATGATGGGTCGTAAGGGAGAGTTCGGTTCATGTATTTTAACCGTATAAATATTCAGGTTTATAGTCACCGGTAATTTCCAATTCAGACATTATTAGCAGTGATGAATTTGTTGATTGTGTCTTTATTACGTTCGTAGGGCTATTATTCATTAAAAAAAAAAAAAAAAAATTGAGGATGGTTTGCTGTTTTTCGAAATAGTCAGACTTGTTATGTACGACAAATATGTTTATTTTATCGGTTTTTTTTTTCCCGTGGTATTGGTGTGGCTGTGGAGATCGTAAGCAGCTTTTTTAAAAAAAAATTTTGTTTAGGTTATGAGTTAGAATTAAGTTTGCCTTTTTGCTGTTGTCAAGTCGGTGTTTTTATTTATTTTTATTTTTTTATGAATTCAGCTTTTAGTAGATCGCGTAAACCGGGGTATGTGGTGATTTTGTTTTCGGTTTCAAATTTGATTATATTTTGATAAATTAATTCGATTTCGGCTTTTTTGTTTTTCTGGTTGAACGGATTAAACAAGTGGCAATTGGGTCCGAGGTTTAGAAACTCCCTTTTGCGCTCGGTGAGCTCATAGTCGGATATGTTGATATAATGTTGTATGTGGTTTGGTAAGAAGATAGTTCCTTGGTATAATGCCTTTAATGTTTTATAGATTGTGATGCGCTCTGTGTGTGTTCGAAGTTGTTAACAATATCAAAGAGTCGTTGTATTTCTTTATTTTGTTCTTCGGTAACACGGTCTTTAACTTTGTGTTCAAATCCGTCGAGTTCGTTCGTGTGTTCCTGAATTGTTTCTTCACCGATGGTAATTTGCCTTTTAATTAAGTTGCTTCAGAATATATATATATATATATATATATATATATATATATATATATATATATATATATATATATATATATATAGAGAGAGAGAGAGAGAGAGAGAGAGAGAGAGAGAGAGAGAGAGAGAGAGAGAGAGAGAGAGAGATACAACATATGTTTATATGTTTTCGTGCCCTTACTAGGATCAAAATCCTCTATATGTTAAGTTTTAAGTCTGTAAACCAAAAATTGACATAGTAGTTTGATTGAGACCATTCCACACACAGAGACAATATTACTAATATATATATACTAGCAGTTCAACACGGCTTTGCTCGGGCCCTATGTACTGTTCATAAATTTATGTGCATATATATATATATATATATATATATATATATATATATATATATATATATATATATATATTAAAAAAGATTGACTCATGTCCAGGCAACCTACATCTAAAATTTCAAGTGTTTAGACCCAAAATTAGCGTAGGAGTTTGGTAGAATGTGCAAAGGTCAACTTTTTCAACTTTGACCTCTTGGGAGCTAAATCTTCGCCCCAAAACTGATTAAAAAGCTTGCTGAATATCTAAATACGCTTTATGTAAAATTTCAAATGTTCAGACCAAAAATTGGCTGAACAGTTTGCTAGAGACCGCAAAGGTCAAATCTTTTGAACTTTGACCCCTTGGCAGCCAACTTTTCGGCAAAAAACGATTAAAAAGCTTGCCCTATATCTGAATACACTTTATGTAACATTTCAAATATTTAGACAAAAAATTGGATGAGTAATTTGGTAGACACCACAGAGGTAAATTTTTTTTAACTTTGACCCCAATTTTGACCCCTTAACATTTATTATTTTGGGCTCAAATCAAATTAAAAAGTTTAATCCATGTGTTACCGTAAATGTTTGCTGTCCTGTTTATTATTTATTTATTTATTACTATCATTATTAAACGTTTACTTTTACTTCGTTTTCTTTTTACTTTTACGGGTACTTTTACTAAGTGTCTGTGTTCTTACTTGTGCTTTATTTTACTTCAGTCGAAGTTCTCAGAAATCAAGGGCCCACAACCTGGGGCTAACACTTGAAGTCTCTATGAGATACATAGATATTCGAATGTTCCATTTAAGTTCTTTATCTCTCAAACACTGAGTTAGTAAAGAAATTGAGAACATAATTTTCCTCTCCCCAATTAACCATTTTTATGCGTTACAGTATATCTTACATTTTGGTCTCTTGGTCTTACTGGATTCCAGGACAAGAATTTGTCAAGTCTGGTGGAGTATCCAGCTTCGTGCTATTACTTGAGGTGACATCACTTGGAGAAGGTGCACCATTCCTTGTAAAAGCTAATGTGGGTTAGCCATAGTGAGGAGATCTTATTTGGGCAGCGAATACTATGTGATTTTGAATATTTGGTCAGGGTTTACTTCCAGTGGAAAACGTATCCTCATGCCAGGTTGTTCTGACAAACCCCTGTACAGAGGGACCTTAGACACTCGAGGAAAGTGTCTAGTAGGCATTCAAGTATGGGCGTGGGTATGTATGCTCTTACGTATGTTACGTGCAGTTCACTGTTATATGTGCGTGTGTGTGTTTTCTTATCCTTGCACCGTTTCTTGCCTTGGAAGGTCTCGAGACATGTATGTGCAAATGTATAATGTGTACATACCTGGTTGCCTTGGCCAGCGGATGATATCTTCTGGTCGCTGGTCTGCCATCTCGTTGGGGAGTGGTCACAGATTCATTAATGACAACAAGATGGACTGAAGCTTCAATCTTTTATTAAAGGCAAGCCTATCATCTCGCACCCTGGTTGTCGGAGAGCCGGATATCCAATCTGCATTCCTCTGCTGCTTAAACCACTCTCTCAGTCCATGTGGTCGTCAACCGGAAGCCTACGACCACAATTCCCGTGTCACCCCCAATTTCCGGTGCATGTCACCCCTAATTTTCGGTGCATTCTCTCTAGGTTGATATCTGTCAAACCTAACCTTTTGTGACCCTGCCAACTCGCTGATGGGAAATGAAAATATACTTACATAACTTTCTATTTCTAAAACTACCTATATAGCAATTAAGCTGGGATTCCCAATACTACACATGTCCAAGTAACCTACATCTAAAATTTTAAGCGTTTAGACCGAAAATTGGCGGAGGAGTTTGGTGTAGATTTTGCGGATATTATTAGTCGATTTCATTTATTATCATGAATTCCTACAATAGTTTCTAGAAAAATCACTTTCTCAAACAAACTTATATTTACAGGTAGTTGCACAATATTTACTCACCCAATATTTTCACCTCTTCGACGTGACCAGGAACTTTTATATATTTACCACATTTTTTTTACACCCGCACAATCTGTGTTTTTTTTCCTTTTCCACATATTTAACATTCGGTCGGTCGGCTACCCTATGTAAAATATGAAACCCTCTCTTTACAGTTCTCTATTAAGTTCCGGTCAATTTGATTAGCTGTTCACATACGTTTATTGGATTATGGGAATATTACAGGAATTTTGAATAGTTACAAAAAGCTATTAAGAACAAAACAACATTGCATTAACAAAAATATATGATTGCTTCTGCCTCGATAATTAATTGGATATCAGAAATGACATCTTCCCCTAAAATGTATTTTTTTCATCTGTTTCTTATCATCATTTTAGTCGTCACAATCGCCATCGTCGTCAGTGTCATCGTTGTCGTCGTCGTCAGTGCTGGTGGTGGTGGTGATCTTTAATTTTATGCAAACTTATTCAAATATAAAAAACATAAACACGACGACAATTAACATTATTATGCTATAGAATGGGCGGTAGTCAAAGACTACCATTCTTCATTCCAACAACATTCCCAAGTTTAAAAAAATAAACATCCTATTTTGGTCACCAAAATTATTTCATACATTACATATTTTTCTTCGTATGTGTGTAATTCATGCGCTTTTTAGTTACAACTGATTATTTATCTTTATATATAATAAAATATATCTCTATATATAATAAAATATATCTCTATATATAATAAAATAGAAAGGATTATTTCCGTCTAAAAAGACATCATAGCTTTACAAACGCAGACGTCACATATAAATTCAATATTGTCACACTACTAGTCAATATCGATGTAAGTTTTACGAATCTGACAAGTCACTTTCATTTGTTATCGCAAATTAGTCACTTTCATAAATATGTCATCTTCACAGTTGGTAGCACGATAATTACTCTCTTATTATTTCCTCCTTTCCTCTCCTCGTCGAGACCGAAAACATTTATACATTTGCCAGAACTTTTCCAACAGCGCTGTTCGTATTTGCTTCTTCTGCAAATATATTTTACATTATTTTCTTCATTTTCGTTTCTTAAAATAATGATCCTTCCCTCCACAACTTCCGAGCAATTTCATTAGCTGTTCGCTTGCGTTTCTCGGATTATAGGAATATCAGTATATGTTTTTTTTTGAACAGTTAAAATCTAAGCAAGATGGTGTCAGTCAACAAACCAAACAACTTCGGCTGTTCCGTTCTTGCTGAATAACGACGCCACTATTTCCCCAGCTAATCAAAGACGATCAACGCCCAGTTGCACAAAGGTAAAAAAAAAAAAAAAAAAATGCTGACTTATTCTTTCATATACTTTCATTCTATACATAACCTTTGTTTACACGTGAGACACGAACACAAATAAACCATTCAGCTTTGATAATTTCTATCCACGGAGGCCAAGAGGAATATAAATATACTGTTTTTCGATTGTGGCTCGCTTACGGTCATAAAACGTTACAAAATCCATTTTATGCTGATTATTGCTTATCGTACAAATCTGCTTCGACGGCTGACCCAAGCTAAGTTTCGCTTCGGGACATTGGCAACAAATAGGAAATTTTTTTTAGGAATTTTCTAAGTTAAATCCACATTTCATGGTATCTTTTGCTTATACGCTTTCTAGTCCCTTTCAATGTAAGAATCTTGGCAAATTACGTTTAACTTGGCAGTTTAAAGGCTTCACATTCAATTAAAACTAAAAACAAACACTGGTTTCGGTGCTTTTTTGCGCAATACAATTTCATTTTTTTTTTTAAATATTTTTATGCTAATCACGACGATTTCCCACTTAACGTGCAGAACTGAAAGTGAATTTGTAGCCTTTAAACTGTTGAGTCAAAAATAACTTCTGTCTGAAAAAAAAAAAAAAATTAATTTATAAATTTCAGGTATTTCATCTTTCCTAATCTAACTAATTTTTCGTTCTTAATTGGTTGTATTTGTGGTAGTAGCAGTCATAGAAGTATTAATGGTATAATTCCATGCTTCCGTTTAGTCTTGAAAGCCAAAGGATACCCTTTAGGGGCAATAGCGCGTGTAATTGTGAGGCGAGGGTTGCGCAATCACCAACCATACCTCTCCTGAATTGGCACTGTTTGAGCCCAGTGGCAAGGAAAAGACCAGGACGACTGGAAACAATGCTGGGATAAGCGGAGAGTACATACAGCATCTGAAAGTTCCAAATGATCATCCATTTAGTACTGACCAGATTCAACGTTGCTTAACTTCGGTGATCCAGTGGGAATTGGTGTGTCAACGTGATTATGCCATATGTATAATTATTCCATTATTATTACTATTATTATTTTTTTTTTATACTTTCCTCAATATTACTGTTACATTACTATTATTATTTTTTTTATACTTTCCTCAATATTACTGTTACATTACTATTATTATTTTTTTTATACTTTCCTCAATATTACTGTTACATTACTATTATTATTTTTTTTATACTTTCCTCAATATTACTGTTACATTACTATTATTATTTTTTTTATACTTTCCTCAATATTACTGTTACATTACTATTATTATTTTTTTTATACTTTCCTCAATATTACTGTTACATTATTATTATTTTTTTTTTATACTTTCCTCAATATTACTGTTACATTTGTTCTAATGATTATTATTTGCCTTACAGTTTTACTGTTGTTATTTACATTTCGTTTTATTAGCGGGGCTTAATTCCTTCGCTTCTACAGGGTGGTCAAAAAGTCAGGTAACATTTTAAAGAAAACCATATTAGCAATACACGTATATTTAAGTACCATACATTGAAATATAAAATGAAACAAACATGAAATATGTTTATTTTGTTAATTGTCGTCCATTTCTCTCTATCAATCGCTGGAAGCGATTAACCACTGATTGTGTAACA
The DNA here is from genome assembly GCF_053919585.1 of Euprymna scolopes. Taxonomy (NCBI): domain Eukaryota; kingdom Metazoa; phylum Mollusca; class Cephalopoda; order Sepiida; family Sepiolidae; genus Euprymna; species Euprymna scolopes. The sequence continues at coordinate 32,761,920 of NC_136501.1, forward strand.
CGTGTAATCATGTCAGCTGATATCCGCGCAATCTCCTCGTCAATAAATAACTTTAAAGACGCTATTGTATCAGGCTTCTTGCCATAAACGCTATCCTTTACATAGCCCCAAAGCCAGAAATCAGGAGGGGTAAGATCCGGAGATCTGGCTGGCCATTCAACTTTTTTTTTCTACCTTTAACATGTTACCTGACTTTTTGACCACCCTGTAGATCATCTCATAAGAAAAAAAAATGTTCTCCGTCTTGAAGGATTTCTCATTCACTGAAACACACCAGGACCATTGTTTTTAGGATTTATTAACATGTTTTTTCTGCCTCTTTTTAGTCACGGGCATAATTTCTTAACTTATTGATCACTGTATAAAAACATAAGAAAAATACTTCAGTCTAGAAGGATTTCTCCTTCATTAATTTGCACCAGAACCAATGGCTTAAGGATTAATTGTAATATTCCTTTGCAAACATTTTTTCCATTACTTTTCTGTGTGGGGGGTCATGCATATTTTGTTGGGGTGGGGGAGGGCGCAATGCACATTTTTTGTACAACCTTAACTTACCTATCTTTCTTACATTTACTTTTTAGAGATTTTTCTCTTCATTGCACGAGCTACCAACCCGGCTGTGCGAGTTTTGATTCCAAGTCATTACCAATTACTTTATTAAAACAAAATGAATTTATCTCAGTCCAGTTTCCGGATCGATTGAATTATGTCTTCGTAAACATTCTTTATTTATTACTTTCCTTTGTTCGGGGACGTTATGTACATGTGCAAACTTTAAAAAAATGTAACTAACATGCATGTTCATACTTCTGTTTATTGTATCACGATTGCTTAAAATATTTATTCGTAAACATGTTTTTTGTTTATATTATAGGGGTGGAATCATATTTTCTTCTACATTAATTAACATGATTTCAAAATTTGCTTTTTAACATTGCTATCTGTTTGTGTAGACCTCAATCATCACTTCAGAAAACAAAACAAAGCAAAATTAACTCAGTCTACGATAATGCATTACATAATTACAGTTTCAGTTGCTTTTAAGGAGGTAAAGTTTTCAATGAATCTGTTCTGGCTTTGTGCCAGGTTTCCACCTGACAACGCTGGTACACGACTCATGGTAGTGCAAGATACGTACCATGCTAAAATAATAACGTTATTATTTAGAAACTAATTCTTAAAATAGAACGTGAGAGATTTTTGCGACAATTATGTACTTTCAACTAATATTTTAATGCATAAACAATAGCGTATAAAGTTAAATTAATGTAAAAAAATAGCACGGTCAGTATTCTGCATAAAACCGCAACGAAACATAAGTGCCCGCTAGTGTGATGAAATAACAGTAACCACCTTAAAAGAGTAATAACCAACATGGATGACAGTGCCCACCACTGGATGACAGTACCCAACAACTGAAGACTGGCGATTTTAATTCAAAGCAGTCCAATAGAGCCCGACATTGATAAATAGTGACCAATAATGACTGATAGTTGAAGAGGAAGCCACTGATTGCCAGTAAACGAAAGTAACCGATTTAAAACGCCAATGACCACCAGTGTTCGTGATTAGAGACAGATAATTTCATTTCGGAAGCCGATACTGGTGATGGCCGACAGTGAACGCCCGGAACCAGCAGGGATAGTTGTAAAGACAGTCAGTGTCCAACAGTAAACGCAAGTAACTGCTCGCAAAAGCAGGAGTAAACTCCATGACCGCCAGTGACTACTATTTTCCAGGACTAACAGTAATGCCCACTAACAATCGTAGTTTAATTTGTTTTGTGGAGAGGGTTCTTCACCGAATTTTTTGGCTTTGTGCTGTACTTCCAATAGGCAATGCCGGTACACGGATCATCCCAGTATATATATATATATATATATATATATATATATATATATATATATATATATATATATATATATATATATATATATATATATATCGAACCTTCAACCATCTAGTTGGAACTCATTAACTCTGATCACTGAACTACGGGATCACCAATTTGTATTACACTAAGTAAACAACAGGCAATATCATTAACGACAGTGTCAGTATGGGGGAGCTTATATATAATATATACCTCTCTTATTATATAAAAATCACTTTGTGTGTGTGTGTGTGTGTGTGTGTGTGTGTGTGTGTATGTATGTAAGTTCCTTTCTTAATAGGTTCCGAAACGGGTGAGCTTATATTTTGCAAATTTCACAATTTCAAGGTAATTTATATGTCTGGCAGTGTTTATGCCTGAGGAATTCTTACGAGAATGAAACGCAGAATATTCTGTGTAGCTTAATTGCCATATATATTTTTATAACATACTATATATATATATATATATATATATATATATATATATATATATATATATATATAAGCAGAACTCTCTGTATGTTTGTTACAGCGCCCACTAAGAACAAAACTAACTGCAGATTTAGAATAAGCATTTTAGATACGATGTCCTTATTGATATCAGACGTTATTGAGCTGTTTTTTTAAATACTTATTACCCAAAAATTACGTAAAAATAAGATTCGAAGCAGCGCGGTTCCGTGAGATTTAAGCGGCCTCTTTCCATTCGCCTGAACAGCATACTTATAATAATAAACGTTTTTTTTTTACTGCTAGTAAAAAAATAAAAATAATCTGTGATTTCTTTTTTTCACATGTATGTGCGTTTGTGTGTGTGTGTGTGTGTGTGTGTACGCGCACGCGCATACCCATGCGTGCGTGTTCGTGTGTGTGAGAGGGAAAGAGGGAGATAGAAGTTGAGGGTATAGTTAGGCATAAGGTCAGTCCCCAATATAAACACACACACACACACACACACACACACACACACACACACACACACACACACACACATACACACACATATATAAATACATGCATATGCATAAATAAAATCGAAAATAAATTATATATATATAGGAGTATATATCTATACACACACCTCCACACACACGCACACACATACACACACACACACACATATATATATATATATATATATATATGTACACACGCACGCACACACACATATATATATATACATATACACGCACATACATACATATATTTATTGAAATTGCCTTAGTCTAGAGGGATTTTCTTTCATTGAACGTGGGCAGAATAGTGTATTTTGTTTCTAGTCATTTGCTTAGTTTGGGGAAAGGTATTATATTGGATGTGGGTGTGCGTGCACGTCAGTGCGTGTGCCTCATTGTGCTTTTCTTGATTCGTATGTGGGAGTGGGTGCACATTTGCATAAGCATGTGTGCGTGTAAGTGTATTTTGTGTTTTGCTTATTTATGTGTGTTGTTATTGGGATTTGTTTAAGGCGCGGTGAATTTTGTTATAAAGTTTTTTTCTTGTGTTAGTAAGTAAGAGTAGTAGCCGGTTTTAAAAATGGGCATTATCCTAAATTTGCATCCACTGCATGTCTGTATGCGCTGTGAAATATGCAGGTATTTATTTTCTGCGATTTTAATGTTGGATCGATGCAAGGCTACTCTATTACTGAGGTTCTTAGTGGCGCCTATGTAGGATTTATCGCATGCTGCACATTTTATTACATAGGCCACATTTTTGAAGGTGCAGTTTAGGTTTTTTTTTTAATTTTTAATGTTTGTGTAGAATTTATTAATGTGTATGCATTTCCCTCTAATATTATGTTGCAAACTCCACATCGTTGTTTGTTGCATTTTGTGACTCGTTGTGTTGTGTGTTGATTGAGTTTGGATGAAGTAAGAATGCATTTTAGGTTTTTGGGTTGGTGTTTGCTTTTTATTATTTTTATTGTTTTAAGGAAGTCGTTTAGTATGCTGTTTTGGTTAAATAGGACGGGGTTTTTCATTATCTCTGTGAAAAGTTCTGTGTTGTTTGTTGTGTGTGGAAACGTATGTTTGGGATTTGTTTCGTTTTTTGGGTTCTCAAATATTCTACTGGTATATTTTTCACCAGTTTGATCCCTTTGTCTATAACTTGTGGTGGGCATTTTCTTCTTCTTAGATTCATTCGTAGTTCATTGAGTCGGATTGTTCGAAGATTTTTGTCTGTGTAGGGTGCAGATTCTACGTGCTAGGGTGTAGGGTATGGATTTTATGCAGCTTTTGGGGTGATGGTTTTTAAAATGTAGATTTTGCTGGATGTCTGTAGGTTTGTAGTAGATGTTTATGATAATGTTATTGTTTTTAATTTTTATTAGTATGTCTAGGAAGGGTAATTTTGTAGAGCTTTGTTCTAGGGTGAATTTAATTTTGAAGTATAGTGTGTAAGACCTTGATCTTCACCATGTGGGTTTCCATAGGATGAAGCAATCATCTAGGTATCTTTTACAGGATTCTTTAAATAGTTTCTTTTAGTGTTGTGACCGAATGTCTGTTCTATCTTTTCATATAGGGAGGCAAGTGTAAGGGTGGTGTATGTTGGTGCCATTTTTGTTCCCATTGCTGTACCTAGAATTTGAATGTAATTATCGTTGTCAAACTCGAAGGAATTATTATTTAGAACTATGTCTATACTTGCGATGATGAATTGTTTTGCGAATCTTTGGTGTCGTGTTTGTGTGTGTTTGTTGATCCAGTATGATATTGCTTTTTTTTCTACATCATGGGGTATATTGCTTAGGAAGTGAATGTCGTCTCTTATGTAGCTCTTGATTTGATCGGTCAAGGGTTGTAATAGGATGTCTATTAAGTTACTAAGTCTGCTTGTCGGACAGGCAGGTCTAAATGTAAGGTCACTAGGATTTGTGGCGCTAATATATTCTGAGTTTTGTGTGTCGATGGTATGTTTTATTTCGTTTGATTTTTGTATCTTGGCCAGTCCGTAGAAGTTGTTTGTTTCTGTAATGAAATTTGCGAGGAAGTTTTTATCTTTCTCTTTGTTAATATTTTGTTGTGTGTTGTGCAAAGTTTTGTGATTTTTGAAATGGTGGTGTTGCCTATGTCTAATAGGATTGTAGTAGTGTTTGTCATCTAGTAATTCTATAATTTTCGTTTTATAGTAGGTTTTGTCCATGATTACTACGGCACTGCCTTTGTCTGCTTCTTTTATAATTATGTTGCTATTATTACGGATGTTTTCGAGTGCTTGGTTTTGCTTATATGTTAGGTTGCTAGTGGTTTTGTCTTTTTTCTGAGGATTGAAGTTTCAGAGATTTTCAAAGAATCAATGCTGTATATATATATATATATATATATATATATATATATATATATATATATATATATATATATATATATACACAACATTTTTATGGAAAATTAATTTACTAAACATTTGAATAATACTGGGCGCAGTACCATTATTATTAATAGTCGAGATATTTTTTATGTAGTTTCAACATATAGTTTTAATGAAAAAAAAAAGTGTGATACCGAACAGAAACTAAAATACACTACAATCTTGCAATCCATCGAAAAAAAAAACTACCGGAATAGGAAGCTGTACTACAATCAGGTATTAAAACAACGAACTGTAGACAGACAAGTCAAACGAGCTGGAACGAAGGAAGCAGGGAATGGATCAGACAATTCCGAGGGATGCATGCCATAATAGTATTTGTAGAAAAGAATGAGACTAGCAACATTACGTCTGTGATAGAGAAAGGTTGCAGAGAAGATAAACGTGTGGGGCCAATCAAATTACAGAAACGTTTAGACCCCCTCCCCCCAAAAAACAAACATTTACTGCGATCTTGCGATCAGTAACTTTCGGTTTCCAGGGGGTTTATGTTATGGCTTCTCCGTAAATAAACACATGTTTAAAATACTCCTAATCTTTATCTCTCCAGGTCATTACTCTTACAGAACATTGCCATCTCATCTCAAGTCTCTTAATACACATGGTCTTCCTACACAATAAGACCGTATTGTTTTATCAGTATCTATATGAGCGCCTCACATAATATAACGTAACAGTTACTTGTAAGTGAAGATACAACATGGTGTCAGAATTGTAGGACCTATTTGCTCCGTTCAAATACAAAATAGATAAATGAAATTGATTGCCATTTCATTCTACTGCCACTACCAGCTTTTTCCTGGGAGAATCTTTTCAGAAGATTGGAATGTATTAAAACAAGACCTAAAAATATATTTAGCGGCGACGGGGTGGGGGGGGGTCGACAAAAGCGATGAAACTAAAACACGCATTCTTTTGCAATGTCTTGGCATACGAGGTCGCAAAATTTATAGAAAGTTTAATTTTCAAAAATAGGAAGACAGACTTACATTTGCAATAGTTTTAGACAAATTTGCAGAATACTGCAGTCCACATTGGACATATATATATATATATATATATATATATATATATATATATATATATATATATATATATATATATATATATATATATATATATATATATTTGAAAATTTTCCGGGGTGGGGTACAGAATTTTACAATGGCTAAATACAGAACAAAAAGCATAATGAATTTAAAAAATAAAAAATGAAAATAAATAAAATAAATAAAAAATGAAAATAAATTTGTCTTGGCTAATATCTTTGTGGGGTTTCATGAAAAGGGTCTATTGTCTGGTTTGCATAAACCAGACATTTATTTTCGTTACGTTGACGACACTTATTTGTGTCCCTTAATAACGTTCATCCAGCCCTTAAGTTTACGGTAGACAAGGAAATGATTTCTACCCTCCCGTTTTTGGATGTTTTTGTGTCCAAGACATCCTCGTGTTTTCTTACTTCTGTTTATCGTAAACCAACTTTTACGGGTCTCTATACGCGTTGGGACTCTTTTTGCCCTATAAACCAAAAATATAATTTAATCAAAACTTTAGCACATAGGACCTTGGTGATTTGTTCTGAAGTTAATCTGGATGACGAACTCAAATTTATCACTAAGACCCTTTGTAATAATGGTTACCCCTTGGATATAGTTGAAACTACTATAAATAAGAAAGTTTCCAATTTTCATAAGAAAGAAATTATAGCTAATAGATGTCCTGTGTACCTACGCCTACCTTGGCTAGATAGCATCAATGACCGATTTGCTAAGCAAATTTCTTTGTCCGTGCAACGGTGTTATTTTGCATCGAATCCACGTGTTGTTTTTTCAACCAGGCCTATGTTGCTGTCTATTCGCAAAGATGTTCTCCCCCCCCCATAATAATTCTATTATTTATTTATTTAAATGTAGTTGCAGTGCGCACTATGTTGGGCGAACATCGCAAAGATTAGATTTTCGTTTGAAACAGCATCTGCCTCCAAAGATTCGTTATGCAAATTTTTCACCCTCGGATGTTCTGAGTAATACGCATGATTCTGCGATTTGCGACCATCTTATAAATAACCATGCGTGTGCCACGAATTTCAGTGCTGACATGTTTACGACCCTTTGTAAGTCGCACCTCCTTATCATTTGAAAATTTTAGAGACTCTTTTTATTAAGTTTTTGAGACCTTCTCTTTGCAAGCAAAAAGAAAATCTTCTTGGACTTAATTTAGTCTCTATGTAATTTTCCCCCCGTTTATTTCTGTTTTTTTCCTACCCCACCATACTCATGACGTTTTTTTGTTTGTTTTAAATCGTATTTTCCTCGATTTAGCTTTGATAAGTGAGGAACGAAACCTGGTTAGCTAACCTTTATTTTCATTTTTTATTTTTTAAATTCTTTATGCTTTTTGTTCTGTATTTAGCCATTATATATATATATATATATATATATATATATATATATATATATATATATATGATCAAGTTGATGTGCGCATTAGTTTTGCTCTGTTTTGTTCGAGTGTGTGCATATGTGAACTTTGCATATTTATATATATATATATATATATATATATATATATATATATATATATATATATATATATATATATATATATATATATATATATATATACTAGCATTTCAGCCCGGCATTGCCCGGGTGTTTGGATGTGTCCAGCAAAAAAAAAAAAGTCGTAGTAAAAAGGCAGTCTCGAACTCGTACCGCGAAGGAGGAAAAGAACGGGGGGGGGGGACCTGACGTCTTTACTGTTACAGAAGTGACTTATGATTAAATTAAGACTAGACAATCGAAAGGAGAGGATGACTTAAAAAAATATCGGCGAAAAAGCGACCCCCCTATAGAAAAGTGCCCAGTTGCAGGTGAAGATATTAATGTTTTTAGCCAATTTTTTTCGATATTTGTCGTCTGAAAGGTTGAACTTCAAAACGATACAGATCTTGTAAAAATCTGTCGTCTATGTCGAAAGTTTTAGGCAGACATGCAAACATACATACATACATTTATATATTGGTAACTAAAAATTTTCGATCCAAACCGATTAAAAAGCTTGCCCTATCTCTGAATACCCTTTATGTAAAATTTCAAATGTTTAGACCAGAAATTGTCTGAGTAATTTGGTAGAGACCATAGAGATCAACATTTATTTGATTTTGACCCCTAGTATCCTCTTAACAGCCAAATTTCTGGCCGAAAACCAATCACATCGATTTTCCTAAATCTCAGTACCCTGTATATCAAATTTCGAGTCTGTAGACTAAAAATTGACAGAGTTATTGCGTAGGGAAATGTACACAGGCAGACAGACACACACACACACACACACACACACACACACACACACACACACACACACACGTTCACTTTTATAGATATATAGATAGACTAGCATTTCGGTCCGGCGTTGGAGGTGTATGTTGAGCAAAAAAAAAAAAAAAAGAAAAAAAAAGGTCAATTTTTAAAACTTTGACCCCTATTATGACCCCTTAACATTTATTCTTTTGGGCTCAAATCAAGTTATTAAGTTAGACCCATGTCCAAGGAACCTATATCTGAAATTTTAATTGTTTAGACCCAAAATTGTCGGAGGAGTTTGGTAGAGTTCTCAAAGGTCAAATCGTTGAACTTTGACCTCTTAACAGCCAAATTTCTGGCCGAAAACCGATCACATCGATTTTCCCAAATCTCAGTACCCTGTATACCAAATTTCGAGTCTGTAGACTAAAAATTGACATAGTAATTGCGTAGGGAAATGTACACAGACAGACAGACACTTTCACTTTTATAGATGCAAACAAAATATATACGTATACATAAATATATATGGAAACAATTTTGTGTTTGCTGTAACCTTTTTACGCAAATATTATGCAAGTATAAATCATGTAGAATATCTGCATGAATATAATTACACGTAATAGTTAACTAAAAATTATTATGCCATAAGAAACCCGAAAAAACTAATAGGGAATTAATTAAAATGAATGTTTAAAAAAATATGCAAATTAGCTAGATTTTTTACTATTGACTGCAATTCCAAAACCAATATATAAGAAAATTGTATTTTCTTTTTAAATAAATAGAGAAGAGGCTTTCCTGTTTTCTGTTGTTCTCGGCCTTCGGGCCGGGATCAAAGTTTATTGTTATCCTTTTTGTTTTTACACGTCAATAAAAAATGTTTTAAAAAAATTGGGAGTTAAGTAGGACGTCCCCCAATATGAAAGGGTGAATGCGGTGTTATGGTGAAAGAAGATACTAGCTGGGAGAAACTTTTGATTTTGTTTAGTTCTGGAGTGACAAGGATGACCAACGACCCCCACAATCCCCCCGTTTGAGTTGGCCATGTGCCTAAGTTTTTTGTTCATTCTTGATTTTTGACTGTATTTTTAACATGAATAAAAGATTTAATATCTCAAAGTGTAGTACCTGTTCCGGCAGATACTGCAAGCAAAGACCATATGTTGGGGGCACCCCACATTTAAGACCTTGGTCAATGTAGGGGCAACCCTTCATACCAGTTGTCACTATCCTACTCCCCGGGGAGTTGGTCCCCATTTCCCTTTCATTCCTCACAAAAAAATCGGCCTTGTGCCTAATTTGCTCGGTGGGGGAGCAAATAAATACTCTGTTGTTCTTGGCCTTCGGACCGGGATCAAAGTGTAGTATCTGTTCTGCAGATGCTGCACTTAAGATAATTTGTACCAGTCAACGGAGGGAAAACCCTCTATACTGGGACAATTATTATTTTTGGTAATCAGAGTGCCCCCTTTTTGCCTTATTTTAGGGGAGCTGGTTTTTACCCCACATTGAAAACGGCCCTGTGCCTAATTTGCTTTGGTGGGGAAGCAAATAAATACAATAAATGGAGAAGAGGGTTTTAATATGAATATCAATACATAAGAAAGAAAAACGAATTTATAGGAATATAGATAGATAGATTGATAGATAGATAGATAGATAGATAACCCCCCCCATAAAATCCATTAAATATTTAAAAAAAAAAAAAAAAAGAATCAGAATCGATCATTGTGTCAGAATCGGGAATTTAGAACATAATCGATAATTGCATCGGAGTCGGGAAAAATATTGGAATCGACCTATTACTAGTCACGCATATAGAAGAAGGCAGAAACAAATAGCTTGTTCAGTTCCATTATGTTTGTATGTCGTTACAGTTTCCGTTGTATCGTAATTATAGACAGAGGAGTCGTTGTTGCGCTTAAGGGATTTTTAGTGTGATATGTCTTGTTTCTTGTGAGCGTCGCCGCTCTTTGTTACACGTTTGTTGTTGTTTTCATGTCCGCGGAGTAGCCGGAGTACGACTGTGTGGATTATCAGCTCAAAGAACCCTCTTTTTCTCTCTAATTGTTTTTTTTTTTTTGTTTTGTTATCGGCTATCTACTGATATTAGAATCACCTCATACACATCGGCTTTGAAAGAGAATGCGTTTCATTCGAGCGGGAATCCTTCTTGTTGGGTGGCAAATCTCGAGTTCACACTTCGCGATCGCCTGCTACGTTTGCACAGATGTTGGAGAAAGCAATTGATCTTACTGTATCTCATTTCCGCTCGACGGAGGCAGAGGAGAAACGAAAAACGTAATAAATAAAAACGAAGAGAAAAGAGTAAGCTGAACGAACAGAGAAAGAACGTGAATAATAGCTTGTACCCGTTAGTATCTTTTTCACGTTCGTATCCCATCTTTACTTACTAATGCACTACAAATTTGCGTCAAAGAAACTGACATATTAAGGTAATTTAATTTCTCAACCATGAATAAAACCCGAAATTAAATCGAAAGTAAAGGCTATCACACAAATCTCATATTCTATATACATATTGTAATATGTAATAATAAGTAATGATCTATGATAGGTAGTAGGATTGCGCATATAAAAACAATAATATTTTTAAGGTTCCCAAAGTTCATACTAAAATTGTCCGCAAGAATATGGTGACGTAACGGATAAAGTACTTGGTTAAATTCAGTTGTAAGTGACACTCTTCTGGGGCTGGCGATACACAGTATATAAATATATAGATGAAATTAAAGACTTGTGTTCGAAATTTCGTGCAGATTCCCGTGTTCGTCAGAAAGATTCCCGAGTTTGACAAGATACACCTGAAGAAGGTCAGAGGTCACATCGACTGAAACGTTGTGAAAATAACACTCAAGATGAGAACAGTAGTCCGAAGAATCCAAATAATGTGGATTAATAATTAGGAGTTTCCAAATTCAACGGTTTTGTAATTCAAATCAACCAACAGATGTGAACAAGAATGGATTAAGAACAGTTTTTACATCACCCCCCTCCCCCCGCCAAAAAAATAACATGGGAATAAATGGATATTCTTGTTCCTATTTGCTTGCCTACCCACGAGGGCAAAATCAGGTCAGTTATTTTATGTGGGGGATATCCAACCTCCCAGAAAGGGGAACTCTAGATGGGACAAAATTAAAGTTTAGAAGAACTGCAGCAATCACAAATAAAGTAAGGATTTAGTTTCTCTCGCAAATTAATATTCCTGCTAAACAACTTGGCCACGCACTGACCAATCAGCTTACAGGACGCATTAATTCCATCTACCCTTTAAGGGACTTCTTTAGCCTCTTTCGGGAATCACAGTCGGTCACTAAAGAGAACCCGTCAACCATCGAAGAACGACCTCTATTCTCTCTTTCTTCTGTCCCATTCACTAAACGTTCCAGTATCGACGGTCTTCACCTGAATATAACTGCCAGCTGACCTGCGACATCCAAAGAACTTTTCCTTTTTTCACTGTCCGCATTTCTGCCGCCGAAATAAATCTTTTCATTGTTTTTAAAAGGGGTTTTGCTTTTTCATTCTGTGCTACGTGTTCAACTCACTGACGATTGCATAGGGGTGCAAACTCGTATCTCTTAAAATGGTGACCCCGACATGATCCGAATACACAATCTTTAGACCTTCTGCTCAGACCAAGGATAGAACAGGTACAGCACCCCGATCGCAACCTGAAAGCAAAGGCATTGTCATACGCGCCAAGGTCGTCAACTCTTACAGAACAACATTATTGCTCGAGTGAATTAGAAACACTAATAGACATAGCATTTTCCTATCTGGCCTTCGGTCAAAGATCACAGTATAGTATATGTTCTGATGCCACACTTCACCTTTTCTGTCCTCGGTCAGTGGTAGAGAAATCCTTCATGACCGAGACAATTTAAATTTTTTTGTTCCTCTCCAGGGTGCCCCTTAAACACCTATCCAGAGTGCACATTAAAAACAGGCCTAATGTCTAACTCTGCCCTCGTGGGGAGGCAAGTAAATAGGAACACTATAAGTATAGCGTTTGCTTGTAACAATTCATATATGGAACACACATGATCATAAGCTATTGAAACGCGTCTTTGGAAAACAATCATGAAGAGCTCCCCGAGGATAAAAGATTTCTAACGAAATTTGTGAATATGAATGCAAACTAACGTATGAAATGCAATCCAAAAGTAATGCCTCATAATTTTTTATTCCGCCCGAATGGATCAGAGGAAATTACAAACTCCATTGTTATGATGACTGAACTTATGCATTCATGACCGTAAAGTTTCATCTCTCTTGTAAATATTGACGTTGTGAGAAGGGACGTGCGGCAGGAGCAGAGGTGCGTTATTGAATTTTTGGCAAATGTGCATTGAAAATTTATTAATTCTGCTATCGCTACCTCCGATTATACCCACGTTACATTGTGAAGTTCTATAATAACAATGCTCAATTAATAGATGCTCCAGTTATAATATTCATAAGTATTAGAAATATTAATATATTTATGGGTATATTATCCGTATATATATAATAAAAACGTCACAGTTTTTCCCCCTCTGGACCAAAATACCGTAGGTTTACAGCAACAGATGCCGCATATACATTTATTATGTCTACAATATTAGCAAATATCTTGTGTAACTATAGGACGTCATTTTAGACACATTCATTCGTTATAATAAAACCCTAGATTTAATTCTAGGAGTGGCATCATCACGGTCGTAAAGATATACAATGGAAGTAGCTGTTACTTTTCCTTCTAAATAAAAAGTACTACTCCTGCTACCAGTCGACACCGAGAGGTGTTCCGCATATATGGGGGTTCCCCGTCATTTTCTGGCTCATATACTTTTACACATACAATAATCTTTTCTTTTCTCTATCCCAAAAAATAATGATTTCTTCCTCCTCACATTTCACAAAATTTCATTGGCTAACAAATAAGTTTTCTGTCATTCTGGAATGAACAAAACTTCATTCAAAAGAGAACACTCCAGAGATTAAAACAAACATGGCTTCACTGATTAGATTAGGCAATCATTTCATATCAAATGTCCTGATTACAAACTTCGGAAACTCGAAAAAGAAAACAAAAAAATGAAACGAACTTTATACGAGAAAAGATGTACTTACTTATTATTTTAGCAAGAACGAATTACTATTCCCTTACCTTTCTTACTAAAATTTTTTTGGATAAAAAAAAAAAATAGCATTGTTAATTCCATAATTTTTTTCCATGCGTACCTTCTAATTATGTTAACTTTTTTTTTACTTTATAAAAATACTGTTTTGTTTTCATTATGAAATTGTTTTATTAAAATTATATTTCTTACGCAGACTTTTAAATAAATGTTTTTACAATTATATATTGATACATTTGGATACATTAAATGTTTTAATTTTCAAAAGATTTGTGTTCGAAAAAAAAATTTGGTTTATTACTTATTTGTCCTGTTATTTGATCAAGAAGAAATTGGAGTTTAAAAAAAAAAATTATTTCGTTATTTATTTATTTCATTTACAGTGAAAAAGAATCATAAAAAAAGAATTGATAATTATATTTTATTTTAGTAAGAAAGATAACGAAATAGTAATTCGTTTTTATTAAAATATTAATAGGGACGCATGAGAAAAAAAAGTTCGTTTCCTGTTGTTTTCGAATTTACGATTCGTTTGAAGGTTGTTTATATTAGAAATGTTTCACTAACTTTAAATGGGTAAAATTTAATCACGCTGTTATTTCACATATGAGGATGTGATTAAAATTTAATTTAAATTGAGCAAGTTGTTTAACAAATAAAATAAGAAATAATGCAAAATGTCGCTTGAAAATGAGTAAATGTGTTTTATTTTATAATTTATAATTAAAAGCGTTGAACACTACAAAGTACAATTTTGGGTACTTCTGTACTAATTTTGGTACCATGCTGAAATAATAATGTTTTTATTTTCAAAGCCATTTTTTTTACCTCGGAGAGGGGAGGGGGTTTTGTAACTATTCTTCTACCTTACGATTGAATAAAAAATAAAATAAATTAGCGTGAAACTTGAATTTAATCTAAAAACACTACTTACTAATAGTGCGGTACCAAAAATGCATAAACACAAAATTTTAAAGTAGATATTGATCTCGGATGCATATGATGACAGAATACGATACAATCTGCCATCATATGCATCTCAGAACTGTAACATCAAGCAAAAACTTGGTGCTCATGCATTTTTTTTTGGTACCGCGCTATTTTAAATTATTTTTTTAAGGTTAAATTCAAGTTTTACGATATCTTTTTTTCTTACATTGTAAGGCTGAAGCACAGAATAGTTACAAAACACTCTCCCGATGTAAAGAATGGCTTTCAAAATAACACCATTATCATTTCAGCACGGAACAAAAATACATAAGTACCCAACAGTTAAAAAACTTTATCTTACATTCTTTCTTTTTCTTTTTTTATAGTTGTTAAACAACGTGTATAGTTTTACTTAAAAATATAATCGCATGATTACATTTTCAATAACGTGATTAAATTTAACCCATTTAAAGTTTAATAGGCAGATTAAATTGGACCAAACTTTAGTGCTTATGCATTTTTGATCTTTTTGACTGCTTTATTTGTACATATTTTTTTACAGGTTAAAATCGAGTTTCACAATATTTTTTATTCGGTTGTAAGGTGGAAGCACAGATTACATACAAAACACTAGGCACCGCCAAAACTGGGGGGGGGGGCAGGTCAGTACTTTTTGACGGACCGTCTTTTTAAAAATCTACCAAAAATCAGGTAATTATCCGATCAATACGAAATTTTCAGCGATTATTAGGAGAAGAATGAACTTTATAACAGTGTACTTATTTTTCATAAACGATATTTATATATATATATTTTTTTGCTTACAACCCCCCCCTTGTTTTGAAGTGGGAACAAATATGCTTAAAATAATCATTTGAAACTGAACAAAACATATTGTGTTGTTGTAAGGGACAGAATTATAGATTGAAAAAAAAAAAAAAAAACTTGTTTGCATACCTTATTTTGACGTCTGAATATCAGAACTTCGATTGTGTTTAATTATCCCGCTTTTGAGTTTTGAAGTGTGAAATTCGGTGAATATGTTAAGTAAAATAATTAATTTAAGTTAAGCAAAACAAAAAAATTTTTTTTTTAATATTTATACGAAAAAAGCCATTTAAAAATTTTTGATAAATAAATTAACAATTTTTTTTTAGCGAGCCGAATAATGCATGACCATTATTAAACAGGGCATGCTTTGAATAATCGATACAAAAAAAAAAATTCGATAAATATTGTGCCCTTTGTGTTAAAAATAGCATCATTTTTTTCGATCCCGTTTGAAAACGTTTGCCGCCTTTCGACTACGGTGGACCAAACTCGCTGAAATAATTTTTTTTTATTCTGCTTTAAATTGCTCCCCCCCCATTTTGGGGAGCCTGGCCCCCACACACATACACATTAAAAACCAAACTCATACAAATGGTCACCCATCTGGTACTGGCCAGCCTCAGCTTAATAATACATTGAAATTTTCGTCACTGAAAAATAAGTTTTTTTGGCCTGTTTGGTCTTCCATAGTTTTCTCCTTATCAGACGCAAACGTAAACAGTCGCGAAATCGACGCAAAATATCTGGTTAGCTATATGAATAAGTGGAATTATTTGAAATTCAGGTACTTATATTATAATATTTTTGCATATTCTCTTAGAAAATCATCCTAAATCTTAGTTAGACAATAAATAAATAAATTAATTATTTCAAAAACCTTTTTTTTTAAATATTTATGTACGTTTTTTGTGCAAGACAAAAAATGTCAATTGTTAACTTTTTGGGAAAATTTAACATTTAAAATTTAATTAAAAATAGTAGAAAAAGTTTTACATTATTCTGTTTTCTATATGATAAAATTCAGGGTTTTATCTTTCTGGAAAAAAAAAAGTTACTCAGAAATAATGGATTTTAATAAATGTAATTTAGTTTTAAAAAACAACAACAACTTTATTTTGCGGCCATTTTTGGCGGTGCCTACAAACACCCACCTCGTAACATCTACAATAGCGTGATACATATTTTGAGTTTAGCTACAGCGTGCATAATGTCTACACATAATGATTAAATAATGGCTGATAGCCATTATCTAATCATTTTCTAAAAGCTCGATTCAACATTATTATACACTTATTTAAAAAATAAAACGGTACTGGTCGCGGTAAGAGTTCCCTGCCGAACACCCTCCAAAAACAATGATGTCTCCCGTTTCTCGCGCAGCCGCAAAGGGCATGTTTTAGTTGCCATAGTAACAACACTTTTTATCGACATTGTTTTACTGTTTAAAGACATTACTACACATTTATTAATAATATCTCACTTTTAATCACTTTTATCGACTTTTTAAAACTTTTTTTTTACTCTTTTTAAATGACAACGTTAATGTTTATGAATATTGAAATAAAACATTACTACACATTTATTAATATCTTTTTTTTTCTTTACTGTTTATGTGTCAATTTTATCGACTTTTTTTTTTACTGTTTATGTGTCAATTTTATCGACTTTTTCTTTTCTTATATTGAATATTGAAATAGAAGACATTACTACACATTTATTAATGATATCTTTTTTTTTTTTTTTTTACTGTTTTACTGTTTGTGTCACTTTTATCGACTTTTTCTTTTATGAAACTTATCGGCGGTTCTTGAAATTTACTTACCACAAAACTTGTCGGCGGTTCTTGAAATTTACTTACCACAAAATGATGATAGAATAATAAATTTACTTACGTTTAATCAATGTTATTTTCTTTTTTAAATAGCATTTTCTTTTTAAATGACGACGTTTTTACTGTTTATGAATATTAAAAGAAAAATAATTACTAAACATTTATTAATAAGAAAATGGGTGCTAGTACACTTATGATCCGCGCTATATTTTAAATCGTATTTCTAAGCTTAAAGTTTAATGTTCATAAACAGTAAAAACGTCGTCATTTAAAAAGAAAATGCTATTTAAAAAAGAAAATAACATTGATTAAACGTAAGTAAATTTATTATTCTATCATCATTTTGTGGTAAGTAAATTTCAAGAACCGCCGACAAGTTTTGTGGTAAGTAAATTTCAAGAACCGCCGATAAGTTTCATAAAAGAAAAAGTCGATAAAAGTGACACAAACAGTAAAACAGTAAAAAAAAAAAAAAAAAAGATATTATTAATAAATGTGTAGTAATGTCTTCTATTTCAATATTCAATATAAGAAAAGAAAAAGTCGATAAAATTGACACATAAACAGTAAAAAAAAAGTCGATAAAATTGACACATAAACAGTAAAGAAAAAAAAAAGATATTAATAAATGTGTAGTAATGTTTTATTTCAATATTCATAAACATTAACGTTGTCATTTAAAAAGAGTAAAAAAAAAGTTTTAAAAAGTCGATAAAAGTGATTAAAAGTGAGATATTATTAATACATGTGTAGTAATGTCTTTAAACAGTAAAACAATGTCGATAAAAAGTGTTGTTACTATGGCAACTAAAACATGTCCTTTGCGGCTGCGCGAGAAACGGGAGACATCATTGTTTTTGGAGGGTGTTCGGCAGGGAACTCTTACCGCGACCAGTACCAATAAAACAACTGATTAGGTTATTTTTGCAGTACAGACACGTTTCTTTTCTTCGACCTTAGTACATTTAATATTTCAAACATTGATTATTAAAAATAACATGTACGTTTACTTTTAAAGTAGATGTCGTTCTCGAAAACAAATATTGCAGGTGCTCTGTTTTATAATTAAATTTTATAAACATTGTTCAACAAAAATAAGCTGTTTGATTTTAATTCTAAAGTAGATAAACTTCCGTTTACATTACGCGACTTATCGATGCCCACTGAATCAATCACTTTCAGTAATTGTTTGTTTAAAGAAGTAATTTCGAGTACGGTAACGTCTAACGTTAGTCGTGGAGCAGTAGGTTAAAGCGTTTCCCTTCTTGACAACTACTTTTACAACTTTCGTTGTACGTTCGATCCTGACTTCTGCGGATAATTTTTTTTATATTTCTATTTTTTTTTTCACATAAAAAGCCTGGATTACTTCTGTTCCATTAGTTTTTAGGAAACGCAAATAGGTCTAAAACAAAAATATATTGTTTCTTCCTATTCACCATTGTTTGTGTTTAAATAAACCGTTCTGTTTATAATGTTTAATTTTACAGATTACTTAAAACGGCCGCTTTCTTAAATAGCGTTTACATTTATACTTAGTAACGTACATGTGACTGCAGAAGTGTAGTCCCCTTTAAGTGACACAGTATTCGATAGTTTTTTTACCACCATAACTCTAGTCTTGCCAACAAAAATACCTTGCCCTGAACTTTACCCTGAACTAAACCCTGAAAAATACCTTGAAACTTCCGGCAAATTTTGTGACAACACCACCCTCCAGGAACAACATGGGGTTTCTATTCCAAAAAACATTTTTAACATGAGGAGGTTGGGGGTTGGCCAACAACAAAACTAACAACAGCCGTATTTTAAATTTTTACGCAGGGGGATCCATGCTACTCCCGGGCAACGGGTCCTGCTAGTTGAATATATATATATATATATATTATTTATTATACAGTAGAACCCTGGGATATGGCATTAAAATCAGTAACAAAATGCAGTACGGTATGTAATACACATGTATATAATAATAATAATAATAATAATAATAATAATAATAATAATATATATATATATATATATATATATATATATATATATATATATATATATATATATATATATATATATATATATAACGGTTGTTTTTAGATGTAAATCCAATGAAACGACTGTGTTTATTAAAGTGTGTTTAATGAAGAAACAAAGCATGCATATAGTATGTTTATTCATACAAACATTATAGGCTTCATATGTGCATACATGTGTTAGAGAATGGATCGAGAGAAAGAGAGGGGGAGGTGTGTAAATTATATCGTAGACACGTTGACTGGAAGTCAAGATCAGCCGATCGAATTGCGTGTGTGTGACGTGATCAGGTTAGCTGAATCGTGGAGATTTGGTTTGGGCGTAGAAGAGGCCGGACGGCTTCACCGTTGTCTCCTCCTCTTCACTGCGGTGAGGGGGGTGGGAAAGTCGATTTCGTAAAGAGGTAAAATAAGACCTCGGTTTACGGTATAAAGGTGGCTGGATGAAGCAGCTGACGTAAGTTGTAGGAGGTACTACCCAACACCCAAAAGGAATATGCCAGGGAGATCGGATAGAGATTCAGGTCTAAAAAATAAGATTATGAAGTCAGTTGGAAAAGGGCTGACTTGAGAAAAAAAAGTTTCGTTTTTTTTTTTGATTTATGGTGTCTTATCTTTCTTAGCCAAGTGGTTGTGTAGATATAGAAAAAATGTACTAGAATTTAAAAATTCGTACATTTTTTGTATATAAGGATAGATTGGATGTTAGAGAATGAACCAAGAGAGAGAGAGAGAGAGAGAGAGAGAGAGAGAGAGAGAGAGAGAGAGAGAGAGAGAGAGAGAGAGAGAGAGAAGGAGGCGTGTAAATTAGATTGAGACACGTTGACCGGAAGTCAGGATCAGCTGATCGGATTGCGTGTGAGTCAAGAGACCATACAGGTCAGATTTACTTTCCATCATTCTGCGAGACATCTGGAAAGTTAAATAAACATTATAAAACCAATTCATCGTATTGGAGTGAATGAATATTCGTCTAAAACATGTACTAGTCTCCCCTCCAGGACGAGAGATTTCCAGATGGACCAATATCCAAGATGCAGAAGGTATGTTGAAAAATACATGTACCACATACACACACACACACACACACACACACACACACACACACACACACACACACACACACGCACACACACACAACGGCATATGAGCATATCATTTAATAGACGGGACCACTAGACGATCACATGCTGTTACTTCTGACTAGACGATCACACACAATGTTAACTCTGATTAGATGATAACACACACACACACACACACACACACACACACACACACACACACACACACACACACACACACACACGATCCCCTTTATGATACAACAAATATATAATATACGTTATCTCTTCTAATCCCTTATTAGAGATAACAACGCAACAAACACTCAATTTTGGTACCAATGAACCAGAACACTCAATTTGGCGTTTGTGAACCAGGGCACTCATACAAGAGTGTGAAAAAAAAAATCGAGCCTGGAGGTTACCATAAAAAAATATTATATAGACACAACGAAAAACAGAAAAAAAGAAAAAGAAAAAGAAGAAATATAACATATGAATTTAGTTACAGTGTGGTGAAATGACCCTTTCACATTAACAGAGAGAAAATACGTCAATCAAAGGATTTGTTATGAGTTAGAAGTTACACAATTATATACATTTAAAATGTTCCAATTTTTAGACGGTAAAACTCGGCGTCTTTTGTAAAGAGACAATGGGCAGGTTCTGCCAAGGTGAATTTTTTTTCTTTAATTGTACGGTTTTTTCTTAGGAATTTTTTTTCTGGTGTGAAAAAATGTTATTAATTGTATGCAAATCGTGTAAACTGTTTTATGAAATGTTTAAATGTATGTTTTTTTTAGTTAAATAAAAAAAGAAAGAAAAAAAAACACAAGTGTTGTCTTTGGGTGATGGGATTCCATGGTTTCGAGTAGGATCCACATGGGAAAAAATCCATGTGTGGAAATCCCAATATTTTTCGCAGAGCTATATGCCTTAAAAAGCAGTTTCGTTACCGACCTGGAAAAAAAAGTTTTTTCCAATATAGCAGAGCGAAATGTATTTCTGTCCGAAATTCCCCTGACGTAGCGTAAGCGACAGAAGAGAAAATGGCAGAAGAGGCCATAATAAAAATCACTCGGATAAGTAAAAGGTGATATTTTTTCTTTTCCAGAAAACCCCAGTGTTGGGTGACGTGGACAATTTTAGTTTCCATCGATTATTATTTTGTGTTGAATTTTTAGTTGTGAAGGAATGTCTGGAAGTTTGTAAGTGAGTCGTTTTTTGTTTTTGTTTTTAGAAACGACTATGTATTTTAATTGTAAATGTCTATGTATTTTTTGTAAACGACTGTGATTTTTTATTTTTTATTTTTGATATTCTGTGAGGTGGTAAAGGTGATGTAGCCGACCTCAGAATTTATGACGTGGACAAAATTGGGTTTCTACAAAACTGTGTTTCGTTATTTGGAGTTTTATTATTGGTGAGATGAGACTTTGTGAATGCTTATAAGAACTTTTTTATTTTTATTTTTTATATAATTGATGTTTTCTCGAATCGGTAATGTGCGAGATTTTCTTGTTCTTGACATGTATTTTTTTTTTCGCAGAATGGAGGAGGAGTGAATCTTTGCCTTGTGAAATAATGAAAAATTTAAAAAGTAAGAACATGTTGTTAATTAAGTAATAATGATAGTAATAATAATAATAAATTGGGAAAAGGAGAAAGAAATAAGATTTAAGCAATGTAAGAAAAAAGACACACTGCTGGGTTCAATAAGGGGTCAACTAGTTCTTAAGTTTTGAAAGGGTCAAAGGTTAAGTTGATATTTATTCTAACTTTCGAAATGGTTGTAGAATTTTTTTTGTGTCGTTTTTCTTTCGTGGGATTTTTCTCCGAGTGTGTAGTCATTATTAGGTATATACATTAGAATTGAAATGATCTAGGAAAAATAAGATGATACTGGAAATGGTTGGCTTAGAATAAATTAGAATTTTAGAGAGGGGACCAAAATAGCAATTACGTAAGCGGGTAATTTTGAGGAGTTTTTTCAGATGTGATAAGCCGAAAGAAAGAAATTTTCTTTTTGACAATTGATTTTTTTATGATGCCCATAACATTTTTCGCAAGAAGAGTAACTTGCTAGGGAGACGATAAGCACTAGAGGTGCCCCTAATTAGAAAAATACAGATGGGAACCTGCGATATTGTGTGCTTTTTAAAGCATGCCGCATGTAATGGTTTCGAGCAGAGGATAAGTCTCGGCACAATAAATTAAAAAAGCAGGCGTTGGAAGGATACGAGAGTTCCTTATGAAAAAAGGGGTATGAGAGCCCAAAGGGATAATCACATATAGCATAATTAAGTGAGAGAAAAGTAAAATATACCGTAGGTACGTAGGAAGATATAACCTTGTATTTTATTTTTAGAGACGCATGAATGTGGGATATCTCTGCTGGATCTTGGAAGCTCTGATTATAATATACCCTCTCCTCTTCTCCGGCGGCCGAGGCCGCATCCGTCGCTATCCTGGTTCCCGGGAGCATACTTGTCATGTACTTCTGGTCGTGTTTGTCGCTCCCAGCTCACAGGACCATAGATGCAACCAAGCAGGGCTATATTCTTACTTGTCTAGTGGTGGACCCCTCAAGGGTGACCAGACTCTCACTGGTCACTGGAAATATCTTCTGCTGCTCAGGGCACGCGAAATGTGCATGACCCTAAGTCCGTGTGGCAACGTTGTCGATTTCGGCCGTCACTCTGGCTTCGTGCTGGATCCAGTCTGTCTCCTTCATCATCTGGAGTCAGGGGATATCTGAAATAAACTGCATCTCCATTTCAGGCCGGCAATCAAGAAAGAAAGAAAACTCTGGGACATTTTTATATAACGAAACAAATTAATTATTCATAAATCGTTTTACACTTGTTTAGTTGAGTTCTTTGATTCAAGCTTCATGATACTTAAGTTCCACTAATCAATTTCCCAGCTAAGAACAAGAGCCTTTCAACTTAGCTCTTATGAGGGTTTCGCCCCCCCCCCAGGCGGGGTGAGAGCGATGTGTACGTCTCGATGCCAGTCAGTAAAAAGAAGCACTCTGGACTCTTGACTCTAACTCCAAAAAGTCAATCGTTTCTATCAAATCACAAATTCCTCCCTCCACCTTTTTGGAGTTATTCTTTCTTTTTCTTTTAGAGCTTATCTCTACCAGACCTCAAACTCCCACCTGCACTGAGGTTTTTTTTTTTACTTATTACCAATTAGGCATGATTGGTAACCCAGGTCGAACAATGCCTGGCGGCGACCCTTTGACCCCCCATTCTTCATACCTATCAACAGAGGTTTTTAAAAAAACAACCTTTCCGTTGTTGATAGATATATAACATCAGATGAGATAAACAAATTATTATTTGTTTCCTCTCTTCCTCTATATGATAAAAACAAGACCATCTCTTTTGACATGTAGATAATTCCAAACCTGTCTCCTTTCTTATCTTCCTCTATTTGAAAAGCAAGATCATCTGGTGTCGCCAGGGATCTCGTCATATGATAAGAGAAAAGAAAAATCATAAAAATCGGGCCATTAGCTAGAATTTAGTGCGCAAATAGGAATTTTGGCGAAAAGGGGTTAGTTAGTTAAGGGTGGTATTTTCTAAGTCTTCATCAAGTACCAAAGGTCCAAGAAGGAAATCCAAATGAATCAGTGGATGAAAGGTATATCTTAAAACTTTGGAAGCCAACCACGAAGATAAATTAGCTTTGAGAATGCTCTCCAAAAGATAAGTTAGTTACAAAACGAAAACAAAGCTCTAATTAATAGAACTACCATGCGGAAGAAAGAATCAAGGACACATTTGGACGAAGAGTCGGCGATTTCATAAAGAGGTAAAATGAGACCTCAGTTTACGACATAAGGGTGGCTGGATGAAGCAGCTGACATGAGTTATAGGAGGTATTACCCTAAACCCAAAAGGAATATGTCAGGGAGATCAGATACAAATTCTGGTCTAAAAATAAAATTATGAAGTCAGTTGGAAAAGGGCTGACTTAAGAAAAAAAGTTTCGTTTTTCTGTTTTATGGTGTCTGATCTTTCTTAGCCAAGTGGTTATGTAGATATAGAAAAAATGTACTAGAATTTAAAAATGCGTACATTTTTTGTAAATAAGGATAGATCGAATGTTAGACAATGGATCGAGAGAGAGAGAGAGAGAGAGAGAGAGAGAGAGAGAGAGAGGGGAGGTGTGTAAATTATATTGTAGACACGTTGACCGGAAGTCAAGATCAGCTGATCGGATTACATGTGAGTGACGTGATCAGGTTAGCTGAATCGTGGAGATTTGGTTTGGGCGTAGAAGAGGACGGACGGCTTCACCGTTGTCTCCTCCCCTTCACTGCGGGGAGAGGTGGGCGCTGATGTGTGTAGAAACGAGACCAAGAGTACCACGCAAGCCAGATTCACTTTCCATCATTCTGCGAGACACCTGGAAAGTGAAATAAAAACTATAAAACCAATTCTGTTGGAGTGAATGAATATTCGTCTAAAACAAGTACCAGTCTCCCCTCCAAGACGAGATTATTCCAGATGGACCACCATCCAAGACGCAGAAGGTATGTTAAAAAATACGTGTAACACACACACACACACACACACACACACACACACACACACACACACACACACACACACACACACACACACACACACACACACACACGCACACAACGGCATATGAACAAATAGACAGAATCACTAGACTATCACACGACATTAACTCTGATTAGACGATCACACACGATCCCTTTTATGATACAACAAATATATAATATACGTAATCTCTTCTAATCCTTATTAGAGATAACAACGCAACATATGTTTTAGCAATGCTTATGTAGAAAAATAAATTCTGGAGCATAATAGCTTGCTCGTTTTAATGCTACCACGACCATCTTTTTTTAAAAAACTTTTTGAGTTAAAAAAATAGGAGGCTTTACTTTTGGTACGACACGCGTATGACAAAGCGTTCTCCGGACGCCCATGCACAGCTATTGTTCATCGCTAGCAAAAGTGTATTGAAAATGGCGGTGACCATGCAGAAAAATTAATTCTGGAGTATAAAAGGTCGCTCGTTTCTGTCGTAGTAGCTCTTCAATTTTTTTAAGTTAAAAAAAAAACAAAAAAACAAAAAAAACAGTAACGATCCTCATATATTATGGACCGCAAGTCAATAATACACGATGCACTATTAAACGAGTATCTATTGGATAAGAGCGCAAGAAATAACGTATGAGAAAATTGACAAATATGTCCCTGTAATTCTGAAAGAACACCTGATTCGCGAGCAGAAACTCGATATGCACAGAGAAGAAACAAAAATCTAACAAAATATTATTTTGATTTTGAAAAAGTTTTGAGCAAAGAAAAATGCCTTGAATAATACTAAAACGATAGAAATTTGGTTTCTTTGCATTTGTATTTTTTTTTTGGGGGGGGGACGTGATAACATTAAAACAAGCTTCAGAATTAATTTTCTACATAATGTGAGATGTGTCATTTAATTCCTGCACTTTTGCCAGGAATTAAATGACACATCTCTGCTTCTAACGAATGTCCATGACCATGGTTGAATTCTTAGAGTCTCACACCGTCAATATCTGCAACAGAGAGATAAAATATTTTTAGATCATAAATGCATGAGTTCAGTCATTTTGAAATCCAATTTGATCCATTCGAGTGGGATAAAAAAAATAAGAGGTATTACTTTTAGAGCTGCCTTCGTATAATAATAGAATAACGTTTTCTTATAACACATAACTTACAAAATTAATGTTGAGAATTGATACCATAATAGTTATAAGCAATAATTGGTACGAACAAAAGTTTTTTTTTTTTTTTAATATTATCAAATTATAATCATTTCGACTTTGTACGACGTATATCATTTTTTTTATTATTACATTTTCATCTCAAACAAGGCAGAGTGCCACTTTGATGTAGGGGGCTACTATGAGGGACATAAGTTACAGGGATACTATGAAGAAAGTTGAGCAGCAAGATGTCTGCTCACATTACATTTGAACCTCTGCATGTCAGTACAGTTGGGGAAACAGGAACCCGGAAGGGAATTCCAAAGTCTAGCAGTTCTGGGGAAGAAACTATTAGAGTAGAAGGCTTTCTTATATCTAGGGATCTCTACTGTGTAGGGGTGGAACTTTTCTTTTGTCTGGTTTGTCGGAGGTGTTTACGTTGAGGGGGTACAAGAGCTTGTTGTTCGTCGGAGCATCCACTATTAAAATAATTGTAAAACAGGCAGAGGGGATGCAGTTTGATGAAAAACACGATTTCCACAAAATGGAGCTTTACAAGATGTTGCCACGTTGTCTTTTTTTTTTTTTTTTTTTTTGTATCGCTCACGGAGAAAAGATAATATAACGTCCTCATCTGCATATTGCATCAAAGAAAATCTATTTTAATAATTAGCTCGATGTTATTAATTATATGTTGTAATAGAATCGTTTTACTTGTTCTATTTAGAAATATTATTTAAAATTGATTTATTTAATTCATTTTTAATTTAATTTATATTTAACTAGCAATTCTACCCGGCGTTTCCCGGGTATTTGAAGGTTTATGTTGAGCAAAAAAAAAAAAAAAAAAAAAAGCGGTCATTTTTTAAACCTTGACCCCTATTATGATCCCTTAAAATGTATTGTTTTGGGCTCAAATCACGTTATCAAGTTAGATCCATGTCCGAGGAACCTATATCTAAAATTTCAAGTGTGTAGACCCAAAATTGTCGGAGGAGTTTGGTAGAGTTCTCAAAGGTCAAATTGCTGCACTTTGACCCCTTAACAGCCAAATTTCTGGCCGAAAACCGATCACATAGATTTTCCCAAATCTCAGTACGCTCTATATCAAATTTCGATTTCTGTAGACATAAAATTGACAGAGTTATTGCCTAGGGAAATGTACACACACAGACAGACACACAGACAGACAGATACACAGACACGTTCACGTTTATAGATATATAGATAGATATATAGATTTATGTTCGCTTATCAATAGCTAAAACAGTTGCTTTTAAAACCGAAAGTAAGCTTATTTATTTAAGCTATGACAATTATTTCCCATTCAAGCCATGAAAGTAACTTCGCGTTTGGTTTTCATAGGCCAAGATGGTACGTTTTATGCTTCGCTAAATCCATCTTTTCGTAACAAGTTAAGATAGTCGGTGTACCTTGTATAGTATGTGACTAAACTCTTCACTCGGCAATATGTTTCAACCGGGCAACACCGGGTATATACAGTTAGTAATTGATAAAAGTAATACAATAACCGTGTTCTTAGAACGGCCACTTTGAAAAATCGATTTCATTTGCTTAGAAGCAACAGTAAAATCGGGATCCGACGTTTTTTTTTTAATTTAATCAAAAATATATATTTATTATTACATCTTATGTGCTTAGAAAATGTTTGCTGAACCAGTAAAGTTCTGTTTACTTATATTTCTAACTAGCATAGGTGCCCGGCGTTGCCAGAGTGTTTGGGGGTGCATGCTTAGCAAAAAAAAAAAAAAAAAAAAAGTCAATTTTTTAAACTTTAACCCCTATTATGACCCCTTAAAATGTATTGATTTGGGCTAAATAAAGTTATTAAGTTAGATCCATGTCCAAGGAACCTATATCTAAGATTTCATGTGTGTAGACCCCAAATTGTCAGAGGAGTTTGGTAGAGTTCTCAAAGGTAAAATCGTTGAACTTTGACCCCTTAATCGGCAAATTTCTGAGCAAAAACCAATTACATCGATTTTCCCAAATCTCAGTACCCTATATATCAAATTTCGAGACTGTAGACTAAAAATTGACAGAGTTAATGCGTAGGGAAATGTGCAAAGACACACAAACACACACAGACACATACACAGACACTTTCACTTTTATAGATATATAGATATCTGTAATAAAGGAGCAATGACCATATAAGTGATTGTTATTACCATGGCATAGGTTCGACAGTAGCGATAGGAGTATTAATGCTTTTATGTTAAATTTCACATTAATCAACGATATATTTTCTTTAATTTTGTAAATTTCAATTGCGTAGCAACGTTGAAATATATCACTTTTTCTTTTAAATCCAAATAATGGATAAAAATGTCTAAAATTGTATTTCTTATTCTGAAATACAACCGCAATTTGCTTTTTAACGCTGAAATTATCATCTGATATAATTTAATTCCTACGTTTTGGCTTTTAAATTCGTTAAATTCCATTAAGACTTGATTTTTGTCATCTAAAAATGTTCAAGGTCAATTTTCGTATCAAATATATTTTTGTACATAACATGTTTTAAAATTAATATATTTTGATGCAATGAAAAAAAAGAAACAAACAGCAAATGTCGTGAACAATGAAGACATTAAATTAAACTTCGAATTTTCAAAAAAAAAAAACAAAAAAAAAAACAAAAAAACAAAAATAAACTATAATTTTATTTTAGACCAAAGAGTTACATTTTAAAACCTACATTTTAGTGGAACCAACAAAGAGGGTTAGATATTCGAACTGACTGTACGTTACAATTTCGCAATTTTGTAAAATCGAATAAGTTTTATTTGTAAAGTTTGTAAAAATATCCTGAAAGATTAACTTGAATTCAGATGAGAATCTACGAATATTTAAAAACAAGGGAAAACGAAATCAGTCAACATCTTGCTATGTGCTGTTTTGTTATTAACAAGAAAGCGTAAAAATGTTGAATCTAGCATGAATAAAACGTCAATGGAAAATCTAAATAAAATTTCTATTTATAGAAAAAATATGTTTTTTTTTTCGTTTTCTATTCTGTATTATTAAAAAAAAAACAACCAAAAAACATTTTTAAGAAACGCCATTATAGAAATCGCAAAACTTGAATTCTATTTCATTCAATGAAGAATAGATTTGTAGCAGAAACAAATAGAACTCTTTTCTTGTACGTCATTGCCTCCCCTGACTGTGTGATATGGCACATACTGACCAATCAGAGGCATGGCGCAGGGATCTTCCTTACCCCCTTAAGGACAAGAATAACTCTTCCTTTTTCAGCGAGACGTCAAAGAGAGCGGACCTGTTTCCTCACTCTCTCTCTCTCTCTCTCTCTCTCTCTCTCTCTCTGCCTACATCGGCATCGACGGTCCCCACTTGGGAATAACTACCGGGCAGAGGCAGACGAGTTCTACCCCAGCTATATCTAAATGGCATCTTGCCTTACTTCAATAAACCTTTTCCTTGCAAGTTTTACGAAGTCGTTTGTTCGTTTATTCAGTAGCTTGTTTTGAAATATTTATTTTATTAGGGAGTGCCCGAAAAGCATTAACTCAACTCCCTAAAGATTTTTACAATATGTCGCCATAGTAGCAGAATATGCACAGCAAAATGATTAAACGATGAAAAAAGTAAAGAAATCGGGTGCTTTTTCAGAATAGCCAACAAAAACAAAAGGGATGAAAAAGTACATACAAAAATCGAAAATTAAACAAAATACTCAGAGAAACACAATAGCTGTGCATGGGTGTCCGGAGTACGCTTTAAAGTACGAGTGTCGTTCCAAAAGTAAAACCTCTTCTATTTTTTAACTCCAAAAAGTTGAAGAGTCACAAAGACGAGAGTGGTACCATTAAAACGAGCAACCTTTTGTGCTTCAGAATTTACTTTTTATATAGTCACCAACATTCTCAATGCACTTTTGCTAGGAATTAAATAAATCTAATAAATGTGACAATCTTGCAGAAATGTACTATTCTACCGCTCTTTTGTTTAATTTTCGCATTTGAGCGATTATCGAGGTTGACTCTCGCTCTAATGAGACCGCCATATTGTTTTTCGTTCTTTTTTTCCTTTATTGACTGTGATAAAAGTTATCATAAATCACTCTAAAGTTAAAAATTAAAAAAAAAAGAACTAAAAATATATAGTTACTTTAAAATGCGAAATAAAAAACTAAAAATATATAGATATTTTAAAATGTTAAAAACAAAAACTAAAATATATAGTTACTATAAAATGTGACAAACAAAAACTAAAATATATAGTTACTTTAAAATGTGAAAAGAAAAAGTTAAAAATATATAGTTACTTTAAAATGTTAAAAACAAAAACTAAAAATATATAGTTACTTTAAAATGTTAAAAACACAAACTAAAAATATATAGTTACTTTAAAATGTTAAAAACAAAAACTAAAAATATATAGTTACTTTAAAATGTTAAAAACAAAAACTAAAAATATATAGTTACTTTAAAATGTTAAAAACACAAACTAAAAATATATAGTTATGTTAAAATGTGAAAAACACAAACTAAAAATATATAGTTACTTTAAAATGTTAAAAACAAAAACTAAAAATATATAGTTACTTTAAAATGTGAAAAACAAAAACTAAAAACATATAGTTACTTTAAAATGTGAAAAACAAAAACTAAAAATATATAGTTACTTTAAAATGTGAAAAACAAAAACTAAAAATATATAGTTACTTTAAAATGTGAAAAACAAAAACTAAAAATATATAGTTATTTTAAAATGTGAAAAACACAAACTAAAAATATATAGTTATTTTAAAATGTGAAAAACACAAACTAAAAATATATAGTTACTTTAAAATGTTAAAAACAAAAACGAAAAATTATAGTTACTTTAAAATGTTAAAACAAAAACGAAAAATTATATTTAAAATCTATTATTTTGTATATTTTTGGTTCTTGTCCAGAATTTTCCCATATCTTCTATAACATGAAATTTCAGAGATAAGGTATTTGAATCCATGCGAAACTTTATATTTGGGTTTTAGCCCGAAAAAATCGGCGCAAAATGTGAAAATTGAAAAAAAAAAAAAAAAAAAAAAATGAAAATTGCCAGGTGAAAGTCAAACGCCAGCATTACAAACGCGTAACATAGTAGCTATTGATTAATGTTTTAATTTTTGGCCTTACAGTAAACATGTCTTCATAGCCCAGTCAGTGACGTCTGAGGCAAAAATAAATCGTGAGCGGAATGTTTTGGTTTCGATTCTTGGTGGCGCACGGGTCTTTTCTTTTTTCTAACTTGTAAAATCATTACGATATATTGCGTTCAATATAATCTATAATATAAATCTCACCTGTCTGTTTAAATGTATGTATGTATGTATGTGTGGATGTTTCTCTGCCTAAAACTTTCGACAGAGGCGACG
Source organism: Euprymna scolopes (assembly GCF_053919585.1). Classification (NCBI taxonomy): domain Eukaryota; kingdom Metazoa; phylum Mollusca; class Cephalopoda; order Sepiida; family Sepiolidae; genus Euprymna; species Euprymna scolopes. Next base: position 32,793,467 of record NC_136501.1, read on the forward strand.
GATTTTCACGAGATCGGTATCGTTTTGAAACTCAACCCTTCGGGTGACAAATACCGAAAAATTGGCTAAAAGCATTAATTAATTCACCCTCAACTGAGCATTTTTTTCTACAGGGAGGAACCGTTTTTTACCCGATATTTTCGAAAGCCATCCTTTTTTTTTTCGATTGACTAGCCTTAATTTAAACCTACATCACTTCCGGTTTGGCGATGAGCGCAACAGCAAAGACGTCACGTTGTTTTTTTTTCTCCTTTACGGTAGAGGTTCGAGCCTGCCTCTCTACTACCACTTTTTTGTTGTTGCTCAACACACATCTCCAAACATCGGGGCAACGCCGGACACCCAAGTATTTAAAAAAAGGGAGGGGATCTCTATAATTAATGTATCTGTAACGAAACGAAAGTATAATATTCCAAAAATCACGTAAATTGATAAAGTAGTTTTATTTATTTATTTTTTTTAAAAAGAAAACCATCTTTAAGCGATTAATGGGAATTCGTAAGGCATTACAATATTAATGCAATAAATATTATTTATTGTTGAGTTATCTCCCTTTATTTCTTGACATTTTTTTTTTCAAAATAGCGACAAAGGCAAACACATTTTATGACTATCCTCGGATAGTCATAAAATGTATTTTTATTATTTAAAAATAAAACTACTTGATAAATTTACGTAATTTTTGGAATATGATAGTTTCATTTCGCCACGGTACGTAAATCATATAATTTTTTGTTTATCTGGGAAATTCTAGACAAGAACCGTTTTTCTTTTTGCATTATATTTTTAAAAAGTTAATTATATTTTTATGTGAGAGAAAAACTACAAAACAGCAATGGCCGCCAAGGATAAAAAAAAAATCTTGCCTTCAACTCCGATTTTTCAACACGTTTAAAAATAAGCTATGCTTTTAGGACGAGAAAACCAGGCGAAATAGGTCGGATATTTCAACGGTTTTTTGTACTAAAATTTAACAATTTTGTAAAATATTTCAATCAGTTTTATTTGTACAGTTTATACAGAAACTATTTTGGAAGGTTAGTTTGAATTCAGATGAGAAGCTACGAATATTTAAAAACAACGGAGAAAGAAAGCTTCTGATTGTGTTACTAGCAAGAAAAAGTAAATTACGTTGACTCTAACACGAATAAAAATACAATGCAAAATTTAATCTAATTATTATTTAAAGAAGGAAAGTATAAAGGTTTTTTATTCTTCGATTTGCAAGTTTGCATTGACAATACAAAATATCAAACTTGTTAAAATATATTTGGGTGATTGTATAGCTCTTGAACCAACGCATTTCAAGTGAAAAAATTACGTCGAAATCAGTATAAATTCCAAAAATTACGAAAAATGATCCAGTAGAAAAATAATCACAAGTAAAAATAGAATTTATCGAATTACCGAGTTTTATCGTATGTCTTAACGTGGAGAAGTTGTGTAACCAATGCAGTATGAGAAACTGACTTATCTCCCTTGATTTAAATTGACTTAAATTAAGAATCCGCCATTTTTACACATAAAATCTCAGAAGGTAATTGTGGATGATTTTTTTTTATTTAAAACGCATCCAGTACATCATCTATTGGATGTAATATTGTAAAAATTTATACTAATTTCGTAAGTACGTAATAATGTTTTCACCTGAAATGTGTTGGTTTAAAACATCACCAATCTACACAAGCACCTGTATTTTCTGCCGCACTTCTTCGGAATAAGAACGAAATATTAAATGTCGATTAAAATCAATAGTATCTACTAAATTGTCATGTCGAAAATAGTAAAATATCCAAAAAAAAAAAAAAAAACGTCGAAAAATGATAAAGTAGAAAAATTAATATAAAATAAAAATAGTTTTTGAAGAAAAAATTGCAAGTTTTACTTAAATAATAAACAGGATAATTTTTGTTTTGTTTTTAATAACAATGAAGGTAACTGCAGTATGTCTTGCTACATTGCCCCCAAAATGATGACGTGTCAATGGATCGTGAAATTACATGTTTTATGTAATAATGCTGTAATGTGTTATTAATTGCGATGTGACTATTAAGTAGATAATATTCCTTTTAGTTAAAGTTGGCATAAAAATTGAGTAGATGATATTGGTTTTTGGTGGAAATTCAATTTTCCGGCTTTCGATTTACGTTTTTATTCCGAAGAAGCACCTATAGTTTCCACAACGTCATCAAAACATCAATTCTATTTAGTTCAGTGAAGAACGATCAATTCTAAATACGTCGCCATTAGGATTCAAAGACGGAAGATGTACAAAAAAAAAAAAAATGCTTAACCGATGAAAAAGAGACGAGAAATAATTGTAAGAAAATATTTTTTATTGTCACAATAATGTGTGTGGACCCCCCCCCAAAAAAAAACATTAATATTAAAGAAGAAACAAACATATTCAATTAACACAGGTCAGATTACAACGCGTTAAAATCGAGTGTTTCAAAGATGTCGACAAAGATTGCGCGCACCATTAAAACTTGAAGGAACGGATAGTAGTAAGATGCGTTACATTTCATTTGTAGGCACTAAACGCAGTGGCAGAGGGGAGGACCGTACGGTGAATGGAACAGCCAAGCATCTGATGTCATTGTGCTTCTCTCTTTCTATCTCTTTATTCAGTCTTCTTCTTTCGTCAAGTTTGTTTCATTTTTTTTCGTGATAATATTATAAGACGTTTGGCTTCCTGTATCATTTAATTTCTTCCATAGTAGAGTCTCTCAATGTTACACCACTACAGTTGCTTCGAGATCATTTTAGATCCGCTATATTTCAGAGCGACGGAACTATTTATAATAGTCTAATAGGAGTTATATCGCAAAGCTTCGCGGAACCTTTTAAATCTGTGGAAGTAGGGTAAGATTATGAATACCTCCAGTATCAAATAATCCTTATACACTGTGAAATTTACTTTCTGTATGAAAACCAAAGAGGGGGGATATAACATATGAGAAATATTTAGAATCAAGTCTCCCCTTGCTGTTATTTCAGATTATTTGAAACCATAGCAGCAAGTTTTAGTCTCCCCTCAATCTCGGCCAGAGGTTTTGGAGAAATATCAGATATTTTGTAATTCATATGCAAAACTATGAAAACAAATGGCTATGATTAAAGTATTAACTGCACGCTTGTGGAACTCTTTTCCGCTTGCCTGTTTCCCAGCTGACAACTTGGTTGTCTTCAAGTCCAACATAAACAAATTCTTGATGAACCGCCCCCTTAAGTAATCGAATATACCAAATTTCTATTAATAACGACTACTACGATATTATCCCCTTGATGACTGTACACTCAATAATCCTTATCCTCGAGTGGTCCCAGGGCCTTGATAAGTGGTGACTCCTATGTAAAAAAAAGGGTGCAATATCTTTCCACCCACGAAAAATCCTTTTTTAGAGGACGTTGAAAACAAAAATAACAGTAAGAATTCAAGGAAACGAGTAGTTTCCAAGATATGAAGAAATTATAACGTGGGGGATCAGTTTTCTATATTAATTTAACGTAAAATGATCACGCACTTTATAGCCAAGATGGCCATAAAGTAGGTGATCATTTTACACTAAAGAAAAGTGATCCCCCACATCTTGAAACAATGATGTGCGACTTAAGGGTAAAAGTCACAGAGCCACTACATAATCCAGGCCATTAGCTCCCCAACGAGCCTTCATTTGTTAAATTCTGATCAACAGTTGCCGAGATTTCGAACTTATAAAATTGCTTCCAAAAGTGATATATCTATACTCGTCGCCAAATTCAAATGCTTATATCTTTGATTCTATGGACCGAAACTACATGAAAATTTACAGACTTTTAGAAAATTATAATACTATTCTATGGTTACATATTTATGACAATTGGTTAAAAAGAATCTATATTTTCAAACCAATAAAATATGCCCAAATTAGAATACATTTATATATATAGTGTCCTAGCAAGCCAACTTTAGTTTTGCTACTTTGGGATGAATTTTGTTTCGGATTATTTTGCTTGGTTGTCTCGCCTGTGGCCTTGCCAGGCCACTAATATATATAACTTATATATATATATATATATATATATATATATATATATATATATATATATATATATATATATATATATATATATATATATATAACTTATATATATATATATATATATATATAACTTATATATATATATATATATATATATATAACTTATATATATATATATATATATACTTATATATAACTTATATATATATATATATATATATATATATATATATATACGATATCAAAAGATCGTTAAAATCACGACTCGCTCAGCAGCCACCGATAGCATAATGGTTAGGAGCCTTGACTGCCGTACCGACGGTTGGGTTTCAAGCCTGTCTAGCCGCACTGATGAGCAGCGAAACAGTACTGTATGTGGATGACTATATATATGTGTGTGTATATATATATTTTCCCTCTTTTTTTTCATTTTTCTTAAACTTTTTCTTCTAGGGGATGGGACATCCAACCAGATGTCTGACATTTACCCCTATTTTAGTGAGTCCAACCAAGAGATCTTTTCAGGATTCTAGCCGTCCCTTTCAGTGCAATCGTTTGTATTTCACTTGCACTTGGTTCACCGGGTATGCTTGCTATGTACTTTTTAAAGTTTTTTTCATAAGCCCAGTTGCTCCTATGATGACTGGTATAATTGAAACGTCTTTTAATTTCCAATTTCGTTTCATATCATACATAAGTCCTTGATACTTTGTTATCTTTTGTGTGTGTGTAATGAAATTATTATTTTTGAATAAGTAACAACTAACATTGAATCAATTTCGTTATATTCGTGACATTAAATCCGAGTATAACTCTTAAAAATTTCGTGCTTATGCAATTTACGGACCTTGTTTTTTTAAAGATAAAATTTTTTAGTTGAATTCAATTCTTACAGGATCCTTTGTTTATTAAATTATTAAGAGAAAGTACAGAATAATTTACAAAGCCCTCATCCCTACGTTAAAAATGGATTTCTAAATAATAATGTTATTATTTCAACATGGTCTGTAAAACTCCACAAGTGGCCAAAATTTCAATAAACACGTGCATCTAATAAATAAAGCAAAATAAATATAAACTTTTTTAATAGCATCCTTTAAGCTTTTTTTGTGAATTCCGCAGTGGGAGGGGCATGTGTATCCGGGTTGAGAATATCTTGATTAGAGAGTTCGTAGTCAATCTTATTCAAGGGAGATAACTTACTACTGTACTTATTTATCTAAATTATGTTTTCTTTTACAATTAACGCTAACGATGGAACTCTCAATACTATTTTTCTAGAATTATTAAGTTGAAAGATGAGCGGAAGAAGATAATAATTCAAGTTGACATCTTATATAAAAAAAAGCTTGCATTGGATTGAAGGGGCCATGGTATGAATAAGGTTGGGTAACATGTTTTTTTTTTAAGCTGTATACCCGAAAGTAGAATTATAGTCAAGTATTATCTGTTTTGGAGCCCTCTAAACCGAGAAATTGTTAGACGACGCTATCAATGAGTTGAACTTATTTTGAAACTTAGATTGTAGGACTACTAAATAATTTATTTCGTGTGTGGATATTTAAAAGCTTTATTAGTTGACGGTCAGAAATTAAACAAAGGACGATAACTCAGATATTTTGTTCATAGAAGTCGAGAATATTTTATCGGCGATCAGCCCGACAGCTTGTTGCTGTCGAGCTGGAGTTATGACCTTCGTAAAGTACGAAGGTTACGGCTGAGGTATGGTTTATGCAGTCGTAGGTAGTCCACCTTTCCAGGCTTTACTTTCTCTCTTTGAGAAGGAGTTAATCTACTGCTAATCACCTGCGTCGCCCCTACCGGAAAATGCCAACGACGTTGCCCAGGGACTTTTGTAAGCCAAGAATACTTAGTGCGCTAACTTTTCAAACCCCATCTGCCCTTGTGTGCAACATCTTGAAGATGAGATAAATAATATTCTATCTCCCTTGGCGTGTTAGCTAAGAACAAGGTAGAGTATCTGTTCTGAGGCCACGCTTAATCTTTTCTGCCATTGGGAAGTGAATGAGTTCTCTTTCTAGACTGGGGTAATCTAAATTTTTGTTCTAATCTAGAACGCCCCTTTCTTGAATTTTCCTCATATTTAAAGCCAACCTTTTTTTTTTTTTTTTTTTTTTTTATCTAAATCTGTTTTCATGGGACTATAAGTAAATACGAACGTTGCGAAGGCTAGTCCAAACGAGACAGAGTCACCTGCACTTTTGAAGGGGCTTTAATTAATGGTAACTTAATTGTTTTTAAGTAATTTTATAAATCTTAAAAATCATAAACCGAAACCTAGAGAAATATATGGATATAATATATATTTACATGTATTATTATATATAATATATACACTATGTTATAAAAAATACTAAGAAACAAACAAAAAAACTAATCATATATACAGTGGGGAAAATCAGTGTGGGACACATCCCATTATTCTTTATTTAACACATTTTTTATGCAGCGAATGACGCGAAAATTTAACAAGTAATAGTTACTAATTTAACAATAACAAATAACTTTAGAAATTGGAACCTTTTAATGTATAACAAAAATTATATAATAAAAACGAGAATAGCCGGAAAAAAGTATTGGGCGCATTGTTTTAACTTATATTTTATTATTATTTTTTATAAATAATGCTGGAAATTGTTATTTGCATTTTAATTTGTTGACACTATTATACGTTTTAGAAGTTTCTCGATTGTTGTAGACCATACTCTACGCCGTTGGAAAGTGTTGGAACACGTTAGTCACCAGTAAGCTATCACGCGTGAAGGTTTTCAGGATGAATAAACGTAAAGAACTGTCTCAAGTCGTCCGTGATAAGATTATTACCGAGCACAAGAATGGAATTGGTTATCGGCGTATATCTGCTCAATTCAAAATCCCTGTAAGCACCATAGAAAACCTTATTAGGAAATGGAAGGTGCATAACTCAACCGTGAACCGTCCGCGCACCGGAGCTCCTCGCAAGATGTCGGATCGAACAGTGAGAAAGATTGTACGAAAAGTTCAGCAGCAACTGAGAACCACACGAGGCGAACTTCAGAAAGATTTGGAAGAAGCAGGGATAGTAGTAACGAAACCAACGATTAGTAATGTACTCCGACGCAACGTTCTTAAATCGCGTACACCTCGAAAGACACCATTACTAAAAAAAATGTCATGTTAATGCTCGTCTGGAGTTTGCAAGAGACCACTTATTGAAAACAGATGATTACTGGAAGAATGTGATCTGGTCCGATGAGACGAAAGTGGAACTTTTCGGGATTAACTCTGTACGTCGAGTATGGAGAAGAGATGGCACAGCGCACGATCCCAAGAACACCCTCCCCACTGTAAAGTTTGTTGGTGGAAATGTCAAGCTCTGCGGATGCTTCTCTTCGAATGGTACTGAGCAACTTCATATTATAGATGAAAAGATGAATGCAGCCAAATATCGGGAATTTCTTGAAAATAATCTCTTGCCTGCTTCCAATGCGTTAGGTATGCGACAGGGATGGGTCTTTCAACAAGATAATGATCCCAAACATACTGCTAAAATAACCTCTGATTGGTTCGTACAGAACAAAATAGATGTTCTTAAGTGGTCCAGTCAGTCCCTAGACTTAAATCTTATAGAAAATCTATGGAGAGAGCTCAAAATCATGGTCCACTAGCGAGATCCACGTAATATTCAGGATTTGAAGAAAGTATGTGTTGAAGAGTGGGCCAAAATCTCGCCTGAACGTTGTCACAAATTAGTTTCGTCGTATACAAAACGTCTCGAAGCTGTAATAGCCAATGAGGGAGTTTCAACTAAATATTAGATGAAATTGTGTTAGTGTGTCCAATACTTTTTCCGGCTATTCTCGTTTTTATTATATAATTTTTGTTATGCATTAAAAGGTTCCAATTTCTAAAGTTATTTTTTATTGTTAAATTAGTAACTATTTCTTGTTAAATTTTCGCGTCATTCGCTGCATAAAAAATGTGTTAAATAAAGAATAATGGGATGTGTCCAACACTTATTTTCCCCACTGTATATATACATATATATCTTCTATAATATAAAGCTGAATGTGTGTGTGTGTGTGTGTGTGTGTGTGCGCGCGAGCGCGCGCGCGTGTGTGTGTCTGGTCATGAATAGGCTCCTATATGGTTGACTATTTTAAAAAAACTGATTACATATAATGATAGAAGATGTATCGAGACACAGGAATGGGTATGTTTGATCTGGCATAATGATCATTCATTAAAATTGTGGGGTCTGCGTACGCGCCTGGTCCACAAAGTATGGAAATAAAAAATTTTAAAATTAAAAACAAAAAACGTTTACACGTGTTTTTGATATAGATGTACACAATAATACTTTGATAAGTATGTTTTAACTTAAATAGGCATGGTATAATAAAATTATGGGGTCTGCGTTCGCGCCTGGCCTCCATAGAATGGAAATAAGCACAAACTTTAATAAAGACTTTCCATATCTATCTGCGTAAGTATACTTTTCTGTAGGCTGTTTTTGAACCCAGTCAACGACGGGTACTTTTGCTAGTGTATATATATATATATATATATATATATATATATATATATATATATATATATATATATATATATATATATAATTAGTTAAAAAAAAAAAAAAGAAATCCAACAGAGTGCGCAATTAAAAGGAAAATCCGAAAAAAAAATAAGGGCATATTTATATTTTGTGTACAGAAAGTTGTTAGATGAGATAAGTCATTGGTGCCGTCGGTTTCAAGCCCGATAATTAGGAGCGTTTTAGATATCCATATCAAGCTCTCTTCAGCCAATACTCATCTCCTGGTTATGTACACAAAATACAATATATATATATATATATATATATATATATATATATATATATATATATATATATATATATAGTCTCACAGCTCATCAGTGCGCTCAACTACCTCAAGCCAGTATCGAAACCCGACCGCCCGTACGACAATCAAGGCTTCTAATCATGACGCTTATCGGCAGCTGCTGCGCGAGAAGTAAATTAACGATGTTTTGACATCGTCCGAAATACCTAAGCTCGATTTGTTTACACAAAAAGCATCGCTTAATTCGTGTATCACTTCCCAATATGCTCAACTCAAGATAAGGAGCAATATATATATATATATATATATATATATATATATATATATATATATATCATTGAAACACTACTGCGTTTGAATATATGGTTAAGTGGCAGTTTTAGTCATTTAGAACTGCTTTAAAGCTTCACCGCTCACTCATTTTTCGACCAAATTTCAAACAATTATTACAGTTTATAGATCACCTTCTCAGTTATATTGTTAATTTTTTTCCAATTTTTGTTCAGTAAAAAAAAAGTTATGATGCATTTACTCGTGTTCAAAATCGTAAAACAAAAAAAAAAAGTAAGGAGGTGAGCGACGATTTTTTTATGACTGGTTTCCATAACAAACATGTCGCTTCAGCGACTACTGTTGCTACCAAATCACCGCTCTCGCGGAAAGAGAAGTAACAAGTAAAACAGAGAGAATGAAAGAATGAAAGGTAGATAGTTGAGGTGACTTTATCGAAAGCAGACGAGTGCCGTACATTGTTATTACATATGTGTATGTT
>NC_136501.1:32808107-32843107 GCF_053919585.1 Euprymna scolopes
TTTTCAAAACAAAAACTTCGGTACATTTACGAACCGTTCACAGAGGAACATTTCGATATTTGTAATCTCGACTGTTTTCACTATGAACTCCCCAGAAAAAAAACTCATTCAGAAAAAAAAAAAAAAAACTCATTCATAAAAAAATAAAACTCATTCAGAAAAAAAAAACTCATTCAGAAAAAAAAAAAAAAAAACTCATTCAGAAAAAAAAAGCATAGCGATTTATTAATCCCCGCTCTACCAAAATAATAACAAACAGCTCACACCTAGGCATCTTGATGGCTGTTCTTTTTTATAGACATATTTTTTTCTCTGAGAGAGAGAGAGAGAGAGAGAGAGAGAGAGAGAGAGAGAGAGAGAGAGAGAGAGAGAGAGAGGTTTCATCGTTACTTTTAAGAAATTGTCTGATTGGCCTCTCCGATTCCCAAAGGGGTCTGAAAGTGACATATAAGATTAACGAGCTCTGGGAAGCTGATTGATCTGTATGTGACCAAATCACCTGACAGGTAAAGTCTAAAATAGCGGACCTCCTAGAATTGCACAGTATTATCTCCCTCCTACGGCGATATTATGTGACACAAGTGTCGGAAAGTTGGATAAAAAAGCTAGCGCCCTACAGGAAAAACACTTTGACCTGCAAAAAAAAAAAAAAAAAAAAAAAAAAAAGAAAAAATGCCTGGGCAGTCTCGTCAGCATTTCCGGTACGGCGCCTCGGGCGATTAGTGATAAACTAGGCCCTTCTCCAAGGGAGGACGCAACGCTTGGGAGGCTGGTTCTTCTATGATAACGCAGAACAATTTTCCAGCACGACATAAACAAAACCACCTTGCTTCACCTGGACGAAGTTATGTTTAACTGATTGTCGAAGACGGATAGCTCCACTATAACAGCGACTGCGCAAAGTTTTTTTTTCCTGAGCGCGCGTGCCCGTGTGTGATGCTTATACAGATATGACTCAGCCATTGGGCAGACATTGTTGTAACGCTTTCAAATAAACGAGTTCATTTTTTTCACCCATCCCTTGATCACCAAAGTATTTTAATGTAAGTGTAATATACACCGGACACTGTACTTACTAATAGCTTTCGAACCATCATGTCCTAATTGGCTATTTCTTTTGTCAATATTAGATGCGTTTACGTTTTAATTTCAATATCATTTCCTGGTGATCGAGATGTAAATAGGCAGTAGTTGTTCGTCTCCCCCGTGCAGGCTTGCATGTCTGCTGTTAAGTCAAGCGGAAACGAGAAGATCGGACTCTTTTATACGACAAGAACGCATGAGAATATGAATGTTTTCATTAAAAGGCCAACGAATTAACTATAATACTTGACTTTTATCATTTATTTCAGGTTAAAAATTGTTTTCTATTCGTCACTTTACAGAATCTTTATAATTTCGAAGAGTCATAGCAGTAAAACCAAAGAACAATATTGGCTTTTGTATGTTGAATAGACAACATGGCCGCCCGATGCTGACGACACTTGGCACTTAAAATTGTGGAATGCGGATATAGCAATGAAATGCGTTTTAATAGTTTTATTTCTGGAGTTAAAGAAAAGGAATTTGCAACTATTTTTTAAAATAAATGTTAGTCTTAGAAAAACTAAAATTTAAAAATGATTAAAATAATATTGCTCCAAAAGTTCAATTTAAATCATAAAAATGAACTAATCCGTGATGAACACATTTAATAAAAACATGTTTCGTTGTTATATTTTCATTGTTTTTTTTGTTTTTTTTCTTCAAATTCTCGTTAAATGCAAAAGTTTTCAGTTAAAATTTGTGCGAAATAGAGAAGACGCTACAAAAATTCTTTTTTTTTTCCTCAAAAACTATTAAAAAGCATTTCGCAATTTTAAGTTTTCAGTTGACGTCAGCATCAGTCGGCCATGTTGTTTATTCAATTTACGAAAACAAAAACAATAATAATAATAACAATAACAAAAATAACAACAAAAACAATAATAATAATAACAATAACAACAAAAACAACAATAATAATAACAATAATAATAACAATAACAAACAACAACAATAATAATAATAATAATAATCACAGCAATAACAAAAATAATAATAATAATAATAATAATAATAATAATAACAATAATAACAATAATAACAAAAAACAATAATAATAATAATAATAATAATAATAATAATAATAATAAAAACAATAATAACAACAAAAACGACGATAATAATAATAATAATAATAATAATAATAATAATAATAATAACCCACTGTATATATATATATATATATATATATATATATATATATATATATATATATATGTCCTACATTGCCCAACCATAATGTACGCTTAAATATGATATTTTGCTTAATACAGATGACTTTCGAAAATATCGGCGAAAAAAAGCGACACCTCCCTGTAGAAAAGTGCCCAGTTGAGAGTGAAGGAATTAATATTTTTAGCTAATTTTTCGACATTTGTCGTCCGAAGGGTCGAGCATCAAAATGAATCCGATCTCGTGAAAATTCGTCGCCTTTGTCGGAAGTTTTAAGCAGACATACATACGTACGTACATACATACATACATACGTACATACATACATACATACATGATGATTGCAACGTCTTGTCAGACGAGTGCCACTCCTTCAGACAATGAAAGTTCATGAGCCCGAAAATGACTTATTTAGTCCTGCCGGAGAATTCACACGCTCAAGCAGACATGACATTCACGCATACATACATATATACACATACATACACATACACACATAGATATCACCGACATATATACACAAATTCACAATGCATAATATACATACATACACTTACATATACATACATATACATACACACGTGCAAACATACACAAGACGGCCATTGGCATACATACATATAAAGATATACACGCATACATACATATATACACATACACATATACATATCTATAAAAATACGCACATATATACATACACAATGCATAATACACATACATACATATACATACACACATGCATACCTACGTATACATAAACATATACACACATATACAAATACATACACACATATACATACATATACACATGCATATACGTACACATATTCACATATATATAGATACACTTACCTACATATACATACACATGCATATATATGCATTCATACACATACACACATACATGCGCATATACACATACATATGCATACATACACATATATACATGCATACATACATACATACATACATATATGCATATATACACATAAACACATATATGCATATATACACATAAACACATATATGCATATATACACATACATACAAGCATATATATACGTATATACATACACACACAAACATTTATACACACATACATATATACATACATATACACATAGATATACATACATATACATACACATTACATATATAAACATATATACATGTAAACATACATAAATACATAGATACATATAATGATGGCAGATCAATTATTACATGCTTCCAGCATTTCAGGCCTACACGCGTCACAACTTTTTCATCGCCAAAGGACTAATTTTTTTTATAGACAAATGCCTGAGGGGGTATCTATACAAAGATGATGTTACAAAGTTTTAGCTTTGTACGACAGCTAAATCTCTCTCTCGGTTCAAAATGTTGACATCCAGCAACAAGCAAGAGCAAGATAACCAGAAAAAAGTCAAACTGCAGACCAGCTTAATGCGGGTACTGGTCTCCCACTTTATGTTTTTTAAATCAGAGATTTGCTTCTCTTAGAGGGGTTGCCTTCACCACGGCTTACGGGAGCCCTCTCCACCCTACATACACAGAAATAAACACATGCATACATACAGATGTACGCCAACATACATATGCATGTGCACACACATGTAAACATACACACGTAGAGGCACACATATACGCATATACATACATACATACATGATGATGATTGCAACGTCTTGTCAGACGAGTGCCACTCCCTCAGACATTTAAAATCCATGATTCCAAATGTCTGAGGGAGTATCTATACAAATATGATGTTACAGAGTCTTAGCTTTGTACGACAGCTAAGTCTCTCTCTCGGTTCAAAATGTTGAGATCCAGCAACAAGCAAGAGCAAGATAGCTAGCAACAAATTAAACTGCAGACCAGCTTAATGCGGGTACTGGTCTTCCGCTTTATGGTTTTTTTAAATTAGAGATTTGCTTCTCCTAGAAAGGTTGCCTTCACCACGGCTTACGGGAGCCCTCTCTACCCCAAAACACATATACACACACACAAATATACACGGTGCTAGTTGGCCGTTGACCCAGAAAAAAGAGTTCATTCGCCCTTTGGAAGGTCTTGTTTTTAATCCTTCAGGGAGACTAGCCGCCCTCCTCACCAAACAAGTCTGGTGGGGGAACCAGTTTAGTCGCCAGTGACCCGACCATGAGGCAGGTAGTACTGGCTTACATGGTACCAGTAGCATATGACATGACCTGACATACATACATACATACATACATACATACATACATACATGCATACATTTAAACTGACAGGTGAGATTTATATTATAGATTATATAATCACCACCATCGAGAATCGAAACCAAAACGTTTTCCTTATGATTTACGTTTCCCTTTACGTTAATGCCTGACCTATAAAGACATGTTTACTGCAAGGCTAAAACTTGATGCATGAACGAATAGCTATTACGTTACGTATGCTTACTCGTAATAACATCGTTCGACCTTTACTTGGCAAATTCCATTTTTTTAATTTTTACATTTTTGCACCGATTTCCCCCGGCTAAAACCTAAATATAAAGTTTCGCATTGGTTTGAATACCCTATATATTAAGCTTCATGTCTGTAGATAAAAAAACTGACAGAGGAGTTTGATAGGCAAATTTTTTAAACAAATATCTACACGCATAAATATATATATAAAAAAGTTTTGTGTTTACTATAACCTTTTTATGCAAATATTACGCAAGTATAAATCATATAGAATATCTGCATGAATATAATTACACGCAAAAGTTGACTAAAGATGATTATTCCATAAGAAAACCGAAAAAAAAAAAAATCTGAGGAATTAATTAAAATGAATGTTTAAAAAGAATATGCAAATTAGTTAGATCTTTTGCAGATGAAGGCAATTCCGTGTTTTTTATCACTAATAATCTATACGTACTTCTTTAGAAAAAATATTTTAATGAAACATTCTTAAAGTTGGTATTTAACGGAAAAATAAGTAAATGATAGGCCCTTAAACTGCCATCTAAGCTTCAGCCTCTCTACCATCGACGAAATGTTGCATCCCTCTGCCTGTTCTACAAGTACTTTAACAGTGAATGCTCTGACGAACTGCAAACACTTGTACCCCCTCGACGTAAATACCCCCGACAAACCCGACAAGCAGCTAAATCCCACCCATTCACAATAGAGATCCCTAGGTGTAAGAGAGCCTTCTACTCCAGTAGTTTCTTCCCCAGAACCGCTAGATTTTGGAATTCCCTTCCGGGTCCCTGTTTCCCCAACTGTACTGACATGCAGAAGTTCAAGTGTAACGTGAACCGACATCTTGCTGCCCAACTCCCTACATAGTGCCCCTGTAGCTTATATCTCTGATAGTAGCCCTCTACATCAAAGTGGCAAGGTGCCTTGTTTGGGGTGAAAATGTATGTAATAATAAAAAAAAATGTACTTTGCTAAAGTCTTTCTCTTAATCAATAAGCTTATTCGCACCGCTTCTTCTCTCTCATTAGCTCCGCCTCCCTTCTTTCTCTTTCTCTTTCTTCTTCGTCCCCTCTCTCCCTCTCTCTGACTCACACACACTCTCTCTGTCAGGGTGTAACATTTTGTGTCTGTGTGTCTGTTGTTCGGATTTATCGCCTTCATAACGGAGAAAGCTCTGCTCTTCAAAAGAAAATGAACGCACTTTTCAGAAAGTCACGCTGACACCGTTCATTCGGTTTCAACTTGTGTACTGTAGACGTATCTCTATAAGTTACCTTGTCCGTTTGTTAGTGTGTCACACTGAATCCTTTTTTATTGTTAAACAAACAGATTGAAGGGATGCATCTTAAGTATATTGGTAAATCTTTCTAGTCAATCCTCGGACAGAACTATATCGTCGAAGCTTTCTTATAAGCCGTAATACAAGCGACCTGTCTCTGTATGAGGTCACAATGTCGGCTTTTCATGTCGACGATTATCCGGCAGCACAAATAGTGGAGTGGGATACATATTATATTGACGCCTCTTCAATGTTGTAACATACATGAAAAATTCAAACGAAAGATTTTTAAAAAGCAGAAAGTACAAATTCAAAAAGACCGAATATAAATTAAAAGGTGCATGTCACCCTTATTAAAAACCAAAAAAAAAAAAAAAATAAATAAAAATAAAATAAATAAAACCCCCCCAAAACTTCCAAAAACAAAAAGATCTTTATGTACATACCCGTTACGGACGAAACTGTTGTATTTAAAAACCTCGTAAGTTCGTAAGTTGATCAAGTATATATATATATAGACGATATATATATATATATATATATATATATATATATATATATATATATATATATATATGATTTTTGTAACGATTTGTGACGATTCTAATAGTAAATCGTAGCCATTACAAGGTTTATTTTGATCTCGTTAGTTCGAATTGAATTGTCTCCCCTTTATTTATTAAACATGGTGAACCAAGATGCCACGTTTCGCTCCCTCATAAAATTTGATTTTTTTAGTGCACAAAGAAATATTTCTCTCTCTCCCTCTCCCTCTCTCTTTCTCTTTATATATATATATATATATATATATATATATATATATATATATATATATATATATATATATGTACGTAAGTGGTCTGTAAAACTAAAGATGGTCTGCCAGGACACTATATATACAAATGTAGGCAAATTTGGGCGTAATTATTGGTTTGAAAATATAGGTTCTTTTTTACAAATTATCATAAAATTGTAACCATAGAATAGTATTATAATCTTCAAAATGCTTGCAAATTTTCATGAAGTTTCGTCCCATAGAACCAAAAATATGAGCAGTTCAATATTTAATTTGGCTACGAGTATATATATATATATATATATATATATATATATATATATATATATATATATATATATATATATATATATATATATATAGCCAGTAGAGTTTAGTTTCCTAGAAGTACATCCAATGAAACAACATGTGTCTACCAAAGAGTGCTCAATGAGTAAACAGAGCAGGTATATGAAATTTATTTATACAAACATTGATGGCAACATATGTGCATACATGTTTCTGTAATCACCTGCGTTGGGGGATTACGTCTTCAGGCCAAGAATTCTCGACGATAATTCTTGGCCTGAAGACGTAATCCCCCAACGCGGGTGATTAGCACATATGTTGCCATCAATGTTTGTATAAATAAATTTCATATATATATATATATATATATATATATATATATATATATATATAATTTTTTTGCCTATATCATAAGTTCCAAATCTCAGCGACTATTGATCGGAATTTAACAAATGAATGTTCGTTGGAAAGGTAATGACCTAGTGGGCTATGTGATATTTGCCCTTAAGGTCACGCATTAAGGGGGTCATCCATTATCCAGATCCTATTTTTGGTACGTTTTTACAGCCATAAAATGTTTCAATCATAGTCATTTTTTCCCTAATGTTGCATATGGATTACAAGATATCTGATATTTCCCCAAAACCTCTGGCCTGAATGGAGGGGGACTAAAACTTGTTGCCATGGTTTCAAATGATCTGAAATATCAGAAAGGAGAGACTTGATTCCAAGTATTTCTCATATGTTATACCTCCCCTCTTTTGTTTTCATATATTAAGTAAATTTCACAGTGTATAAGGATTATTCGATACTGGAGATATTCATAATCGGACCCTATTTCCATCAAGGTCAGAGGTTTTGGGGATGGTTGGTTTGGTTGTTTTTGTTTTACGGCATATCAACACTTTTCAGGTTATTTAATGCCGAATCTAGTTATTTT
Source organism: Euprymna scolopes (assembly GCF_053919585.1). Lineage (NCBI taxonomy): Eukaryota > Metazoa > Mollusca > Cephalopoda > Sepiida > Sepiolidae > Euprymna > Euprymna scolopes. The sequence goes on from NC_136501.1 coordinate 32,816,123, forward strand.
GAGGAAAGATTTTTAATGGAGTATATTTGTTTTTTTAAGTCGGATTCTATTTAACCCATAGTTGGGACCCTTCCACTCCGGGTCAGAGTGGACCTGGGAGCAATAGCAATTAAAGGGTGGCTCCACACTCCCCAAGGCCCGCAAGCTGCGGCCTCACCATCGGATATAGTTTTAGGTTATATCCAGAATCAGGTTTTGGGGAGGTATATATATATATATATATATATATATATATATATATATATATATATATATATATATATATATATATATATATATATATATATATAGTAATTTATAAAATATATATGGCGATTAAGCTACATATAAGCCTGACGAATCCTATAGTTGGATGAAACGCAGAATATTCAGTGTAGCTTAATCGCCATATATATTTTATAAATTACTAACTAGCTCTACCTACGTATTGAGCACTTTTGAAGTAAATACTTAAAGTTTACGCATAAATCTATACTTTCATATATTAAATTTATGCGAATAAATGAAGTAGTTATATATATATATATATATATATATATATATATATATATATATATATATATATATATATATATATACTAGACTACCCGTGACCTGTTGGGTCAGTATGTTATATTAGCTATGGTATTCATGTATGAGCGTGACACTTGTGACGTAAAGTAAATAGTTTTTTTTTTGACCTAACAGAAACATTTCTATGAAAGTATATTAAAATGAAAAAAGAATATAGATAGATTTCTACGAGTCGTTCTGTTTATTATAATTGATTATTTAAAAAAAAAATTACAGTTACTGAATTATAAGTGGTTGGCCATACTTATAGGTAAATGTGCACTGAACAGATATCATAATACTTATTATAGTTAAATTCAAATTTTGATATATCTGCTTTTTTTTTTTACATCGTTCATTTCTGTATTACATTTAAGTTATTTTAAACCCCACTCTTCCCATGTTAAATAATAATTTCGAAATAATAACGTTAATAATATTTCAGCGTCCGAATTGTTCTTTTGTTTTTGTTTTTTGTTTTTCGCGTTTAAATCATCCAAATATACTAACGTTACTACTGTCTGCTTTGTTTTTTTACATCGTTCATATCTATATTACGTTTAAGTTATTTTAAACCCCACTCTTCCCATGTTAAATAATAATAATAATAACGTTAATATTTCAGTGCGCAGATTATGCGTGCATGCGCAACCCGATGTCGTAAACCGGAAAGTGGGTTACATACATCGTTACAAGGTCATTTGAGTTTTATAATTATATATATATGTGTGTGTATATATATATATATATATATATATATATATATATATATATATATATATATATATATATATATAAATTAAACAAAATACTAGTAGAATACCACCCAATAAAGGTCACGGTAACATTTGTTCGGTGTTTTCCTATTGGGTGTGTTTTCCATTTTTGAGTCATTATTGAGACTGCAAAGATGCAAGAGTCCTATCACGGCCATTTTTCCTTGTTCTCACGTAGCACTCGACACTACTTGTTTTTTTTTTGTTTTTTTAATGAATAACGTTTTAAAATAAGTGAAAACTCTAAAAACCAGATCAGCTAATTTTTTTCCAAAACTGCAAATTTAAGCTAAATTTAATGTAACTGTTTAAACAAACTACATCTCATTTGATTGGACTTTTATTCTTCTATAATTTTATCTTGTCATATTTGACTTTTAATTGAAATATTCTAGTGTTCATGTCAATTAAAAAAAATAACTTCAAATTGTGGATGCAAAAAGAAAGTCCTTACAATGGAAAATTGTTATTTATATGTAACTGTAAGACATTAATGCAACACAAATACAACAGGAACACAATGAACTAGTTTATATTTAGTAGCATAGCCCTTCTGCAATTTGACAGCCTGCAATCTTTTGGGAATTCCTTGAATTAGACTGCAGCAATACTCCATGGAAAGGGCATCCCACTTTTCTTTAATTTTTGTCCAAAGTTCTTCCAAATTTGAAATTTTATCATAGCCTAGCTGTTGCTTGATGTAATGCCATACGTTTTCGATAGGATTGAGGTCTGGAGATTGTGCCCCACACCAAAACTGAACCTCCACCACCTGGCAGCATTGAAACTGAGCACCTAGGATTAGATTTTACGTCTTTCCTCCGATGGACGTATTGCCTACCATCACTGCCTAGCCTATTTAATTTGCTTTTGTCGCTAAAAAGCACTTTTGACCAATATGAAGAGTTATGATATTCATTGCATCTGACGAAGTCCAGGCGGCGCTTTCTGTTCTTTACGGAAATCATTGGCTTGCGTCTTGCAACATATCCTCGCAATTTAAATTCCTTTAATCTGTTCTTGACAGTAGAAGAGACCACTTCTTAACAATATTGCATTGTTGTTAGATTTGGGGAGCCGTTTCAAATCTGTTTCTTAAGCTGCAGATTTTGATAGCATTGTCTTCCCAGTTAGAAGTAACTCTAGTACAACCAGATTTAGGTGCATCACAAACACTGCCGGTGTTTTCGAGTATTTGCACAGTCATTCGTACCTTTTTCTCATCACATTTCAATCTGCGACCGATTTCTCGATTGGATAAACTAGAAAGGCTGAGATTAATAAGCTCCTGACGATTACTAAGAGAAAGTCGTGGCATATAGACTAAATGTTACGTTGTATAACCTGGAACAACAACAACAACTACGATTAGAGATGCTTTGTTGCCTGTTGATGGATATTTTAAACTGATTTAGGGCGATAATTTAAGCTGGTTTTAAGCGAATTTGTTGCTGCGGACTTTCTTTTTTCCCCCTCAATTTGAAGTTATTTTTTTAAATAGACGTAAATACTAGAATATTTATATTAAAAGTCAAATATGAACAGGTTAAATTATAGAGGAATAAAAGGCGAATCAAATGAGGTATAGGTTGTTTAAACAGTTACATTAAATTTAGCTTAAATTTACAGTTTTTGAAAAAAAAAAAAAACTGCAAGTACGGACTTTCTTTTTGTCGGCAATGTATACATTTGTTTTTGACCATTTTTTCGTACCTGAAATTTTTAATTCTGCCGTTGTTTTTTTAATTTGAGGTTCAGTTTTTTTAATGTGAAGTTCATATTATTGTTAATGTAAAACTGAACCTATATAATTTGAAATTTGAATTTTTTTAAAATGAAGTTGTAATTATTTCATTTTGATGCTGAGATTATTTTGATTTAAAGTTGGTCTTTTTTTTTTGTTGTTATCTTTTGGTAAAGAGACTTTATTTATTTCGTTTTTGTAGTCACATATTACTTAGGAGTCTCTGTTTCGACCGTAACGACACTTAATATCTAGTATTCTGGGCTTCTGTTATCCTAATGTAATATATATTAAAATAAAATCCACAGTCAAGATTCCTGCCGATAAATGAGGCCGACACGCATAGCACGAAGATAACACATCTGCAGCTTCCGCAATCACATGCATATTTTTGTAATAAAATATTCTGTGTGATAAAAATTTTTTTCTGTGATTAATTCCAATTAAAACACTGATGTAAAACCCAAAGTTTGCTCTGTCTTGTGGCAGCCCTTGCACTAGATAAGGACAAAAAATGGCTGATGGGGGACATTGTTTTGGAAGCCGATTTATCATAATTTTTTTGTACGTTTCCGACTACTTTTTGATTGTATTTGAAAGATTAAAGACTAAAGTTAATTTCCCAAAAGGAAAAAAGAATATTTGTACACGTGAAAAAAAAAAAAATCTTATGAAAGATGTTTTCACGACGAGCTAATCAATTCAGCTAAATTTTGAAAGTTAAATAAATTAATTTGAAAGATAAATATTAGTTTTCTGGGTCTATTTCAAAGATAACTAGTAAAGTCCTAAGATACTGAATTAAATAAATAAAAAAAACACAATTGTTTGTACCAAAAATAGCTTAATTAGCCCCCAAATCAAGGGACTCTGCCCTTCGCAAAATCGCACCATACGGAAGTTTTGTAAACATCGATTATATGGAAGCCCCTAAATCTGAGATAGTCGAAAGGCTGTCTGAAAAGGACGTCATGTAATTAAAAGGAGGCAGGGGTGCTGGTTTTCTTTTTTCCCAGACGTGCATCCGTACATTCCTATCCTGAACATTTGTGTAATTTTTACCATTTTTTAATTTAATAATTTTTCTATGTTTCTGTTTTTAAATTAATTTTTTTTATTTTTATTTTTTCAAGATTATATAAAAAATTATGTTACACCGAAGGTTTCACATTCATGCAAGCAAGGAAAATATTAGAATCTTGCATATAAAAATTATGCGAAACCTGTAATTAAAAAAAAAGTAGAAATATCTTTTGCAATTATAATTTTTGTGTGAAAATATTAAATAAACAATGCTTAATTCAATAATAATAGTACTTCGAGAAATTAATTTTTCTTCAAGTTATATCGAATTCATTAATACAGACTTTAGGGGCTTTTTTCATATTGTTCCTGTAAAAGTTAAATAATTTTTTTTAATTGTTATCATTTATGATGCTTTATTTTTATAAAAAAAAGCAAAAATAAATTCATGCACTTTTTTTTGTACTACTGAAAACTATAGCTTTAGTAAAGGTATTTTTGTTTAACTGAAATGATACATTTCTACTAAGATTTAAATAAAAACTTATGTGTTCATTATATTCCGTGATCATTATCACGAATATAATTTTTAATGAAATTTCCATTAAAATTGGTTAATTTCCTAATTGCTGGTGAATTTTTAAGTAAAGTGAGGGGTCAAAATGTTTTTACAATTTGAACATCGGCATTCAGGGGGCGATTGGGTTCTCCACAGGGAGAGATAAAGACTCCCGAAATGCTGGAGAAGCCATGAAGATATGAGTTCTTTTTATGCTTTAATTATCGGTGGTGTGCCCGGGCGACGGCAAAAGACCTTGCTGTGAGAAAGATTGGATTGTGATTCATGAAAATCGTTAACAATATCATATTTTTTTTTTTTTTGTAAATTGTACTCTGAAAACGGAATGACTCAGGATTCGAGTCTAAGGATATTTATAGTTTGAGTATAATGCTCACGATCCCCGATGTCGTGGGAGTGACCTTTTGGGGGCATGAGAGCGCTGGCAGAACCACAGCTGGACACGGTGCACACGGTGCACGTGGGGAAGAGCGAGCCTCTCCTAGGGGTGACGTAACTAGATATGATTGGTCCAGGAAGCGGCCCCGGTCTCACTCCTTCCCTGAGTATATGAGCAGGTTCCAGCGCCGAAACGGGCAGCTATCCAATTAGAGCTGGGTGTGAATAATAGGGCCTTCCAGGTAGGAATGATCAATTACCATACCTTGAAGGAAAGGTCGGAATGGAGTGAGACGGATGCAACTGAAGCCGAGGCTATGGTAGATCCACACTGGGTCGAAGCTATCATGAGGGGACGGGTAACACACACACACATGCACGCCCACACATACATAATTTCATAATCAGTCTTTTCTTTTTTTTATGGTGTCAAAAGGTTCAGGGTCGCCTGACGAAGTCTCATTAACTGAAACAGATGGCTGTTTGTAGCGACCAAATGTAACTGTTTACCCACGAATAAATAATAAAATATATTTTGCTTTTGTCATCGAGCACTATCAAACAACCTCATTGTATTAATTAGTTCCTACTTTTGAACATCTTAAACCTGAATTATATATATATATATATATATATATATATATATATATATATATATATATATAGAGAGAGAGAGAGAGAGAGAGAGAGAGAGATAAAACTTCTGACTTTGATGGAGGGGAGACTAAAACTTGCTGCCATGGTTTCGAATGATGAGAAAACAGCAGGGGGAGACTTGATTCCAAATATTTCTACATTATATCTCCCCTCTTTGGTTTTCATACATAAAGTAAATTTCAGTGTATAAGGATGATTTAATACTGAATCTATACATAATCGTACCCTATTTCTAAAAGAGGGGAGATATAACATATAAGAAATATTTGGAATTAAGTCTCCTCTTGCTGCTATTTCAGATCATTTGAAACTATAGCAGCAAGTTTTAGTCTCACCTCCATCAAAGCCAGAGGTTTTGGGGAAATATTAGATATTTTGTAATTCATATGCAAAACTAGGAAAAAAAGTAACCATGAGGGAAACATTTTATGGCCGTAAAACAGTGCCAATATAGGTTCTGGATGATGGATGATCCTCTTAAAGCGAGACCTTAAGGGCAAAGGTCATATAGCCCATTACATAATTTAGGTCATTAGATTTCTAACGAACTTTTATTTGTTAAATTCTGATCAATAGTCGCTAAGATTGGGAAAATTGCCAAAAACTGGTATGATCTTCTCTCTCTCTCTCTCACTCTCTCTCTCTCTCTCTCTCTCTCTCTCTATATATATATATATATATATATATATATATATATATATATTGAATATTGCGATGCTTATATCTGGGGTTCTAAAGGACGAAACGATATGAGAAATTTAAGTCTTTTTGAAGATTATAATACTATTCTATGGTTAAAATTTTATGACAATTGGTAAAAAAGAACTTATATTTTCAAACTAATAAAATATGCACAAATTTGTCTACATTTGTATATATATATATATATATATATATATATATATATATATATATATATAGTGTCCTGGAAAGCCAGCTTCAGTTTGTTGTTCGGTTGTCTCCCCTGTGTCCTTACCAGACCATTTTATATATATATATATATATATATATATATATATATATATATATATATATATATATATATATATATATATATATATATATATATATATATATATAATGGTCTGGCAAGGATACAGGGGAGACAACCGAACAACAAACTGAAGCTTATATATATATATATATATATATATATATATATATATATATATATATATATATATATATATATATATATATATATATATATATATATATATATATATATATGCGTGTGTGAGGGAATGTTAATGGCAATTCCGAGTTTAATTTCGTCAGGTTAAACATATTTTCATAACTTACTATATGCTGTCTATCTATATATTTAAGTGTATGTGTATTTTCTCCCTTCCTGCTTCAGTTTAAATGCGTGTGTGCGTGTGTGTGTGAAGTCTGCAGTTATACATATATATAGTTAGCACAATGTTTTTTTTTGTTTTTTTTCGTAAACTCTTTTCTAATGTGTATAACTGCAGACTTCCGGTTTAAAGACACACGCACATGCCGAATTGCATTATGGGATTCCTTTTTTTCTTTGCAAGAAAATAATCGTATAGTTGTGTTTGCTCACTTTTGGCGTTCAAAAATGTCGATTGAATGAATATACTTCGTTTTGAGTTTATATGTTCTCTTCATTACTTTTAATATATGGATATATACACAAACACACATATATATACACACACACATATATATGTATACATATATATATATATATATATATATATATATATATACACGTACATAGATATACACACATACATATATATATATACATACACATATACACACACGCACACACATATACACACACGCCCCCCCCATATATATATATATATATATATATATATATATATGGCAGTGTAAATTCTAACGACGGAAAATGAATTATGCTCCGTCAGTGTTCTCATTCAGCATTCATCTAAATATATTATAAAACTATTCATATAAAATCCTTAGAATATCAGCAATTTTTACCTATGTAAATAATTATTTACATTTATCATAACCTAAAAATCAATAATCGATGACTTTTTATTATAGTGTGGGAGATTTCTAACTAGAATTCATTAAACGCATCGCAGCAATTCCGTTGACTGTTTTAATATTTGCTTTATAGCTTGCCCACAACACTGGAAATTGTTTCGCCTTGGGACTTGAAAAAGACACGTAAGAAAGTTGCTCCAACATTACAGCGTGCTACTTTTAAAAATAAAATTTAAAAAGCTACGAAGACTGGAGTTATATTATTAAAACGAGCCACCTCAGAATTTATATTTCTATATAGCTACCACCGTTCTCAGTGCAATTCTGCCAGCGATGAACGATGGCTGTGAATGGGCGACGGAGCGCGCTTTATTATGCGAGGGTCGTTCCAAAAGTAAAGCCTCCATTTTTAACTCCAAAAACCAAAAAGTTACGAAGACAGTAGTGGTACCATTGAGACAAGAGGCCTTTTGTGCTACAGAATTCATTTTTCTGCATTCTCAATACATTTTTGCTAGGAATTCAATGATGCAGTTCTGCTTCTGACGCACGCCCATACGCGGGTTGCTTTGTTAGTCTTACATCATCAATATTTGCACAAGAGAGAAACTTTCAGGTCATGAATGCATAACTTCAGTCATCATAACAATGTAATTTATAATCCTCTCTTTATACATATATGCCCCCAAAAGGTTCATTCTAATACAGGGGTTGCTATTTACCGCGGTAAACTTTTATTTTCCACTTTAACATTTCTAATCATCGCCATTTCTGCTATTGACTCGCAACTACACTTACAGACGAGATATTGTATAATCAGATAACATCTACATATTGTTGGAGTGGAGGAGTGAATGAAATATCTTTTACAATGTGATTTTATTATTTGTATTTCATCCAAGTAATATATCAGTGAGGAACGTATTAAAAAGATTTTTTTAGATCTGAAACAAGTGAATCAAAACGAATTCGTTTCGATGAGTTCACGTTATTGGCCATTTTGTGACGGCAGTATCTACTTCTCTTTTACATAAAGACTTTGTACGCTTGAGAGAAACTTATCTATCTATCTATCTATCTATCTATCTATCTATCTATCTATCTATCTATCTATAAAAGAGAAAGTGTCTGTCTGTCTGTGTGTGTATCTGTGTATCTGTGTGTCTGTGTGTGTACATTTCCCTACGCAATAACTCTGTCAATTTTAAGTCTACAGACTCGAAATTTGATATACAGGGTACTGAGATTTGGGAAAATCGATGTGATCGGTTTTCGAGCAGAAATTTGGCGATTAAGGGGCCAAAGTTCAGCGATTTGACCTTTGAGAACTCTACCAAACTCATCCGACAATTTTGGGTCTGCACACTTGAAATTTTTGATATAGGTTCCTTGGACATGGATCTAAATAACTTGATTTGAGCCTAAAACTATAAATTTTAAGGGGTCATAATAGGCGTCAAAATTAAAAAAAAATGACCGTTTTTTTTTTTTTGCTCAACATACACCTTCAAATATCGGGGCAACGCCGGGCACCCATGCTAGTATATCTATAAAAGTGAAAGTGTGTGTGTGTGTGTCTGTCCGTGTACATTTCCCGGCACTATAACTCTGTCAATTTTCAGTTTACAGACTCGAAATTGATATACAGAGTAGTGAGATTTGGGAAAATCTTTGTAATCAGTTTTCAACCGGAAATTTGGCTGTTAAGGGATCAAAGTTCAATGATTTGACCTTTGAAAACTCTACCAAACTCCTCCGATAATTTTGGGTATAAACAATTGAAATTTTAGATATAGGTTCCTTGAACATGGATCTAACTTAATAACTTGATTTGAGCCCAAAGCAATAAATGTTAAGTGGGGGGTCATAATAGGGGTCAAAGTTTTAAAAAAATTGACCTCTGTGGTCTCTACCAAATTACTCAGACAATTTCTGGTCTAAACATTTGAAATTTTACATAAAGATTATTCAGAGATAGGGCAAGCTTTTTAATCGGTTTGGGTCGAAAATTTGAGCTACCAATATATAAATGTATGTACATATGTATGTATGCATGTTTGCATGTCTGCCTAAAACTTTCGACAGAGGCGACGGATTTTCACAAGATCAGTATCGTGTTAAGCTCGACCCTTCAGACGACAAATACCGAAAGATTGGGCAATTTTCTACAGGGAGGGATCTCTTTTTTCACCGATATTTTCGAAAATCATCCCCTCTTTCGATTGTCGAGTCTTAATTATAACCTATGTCACTTCCGGTTTGGCGGTGGTCGTAACAGCAAAGACGTCACGTTTTTTCCCCATTCTTTTCCTCCTTTGCGATACGGGTTCGAGCCTGCCTTCCTACTACCACTTTTTTTTTTGTTTTTCTCAACACACACCTCCAAACACCCGGACAACGCCGGGCACCCATGCTAGTTTCAAATATGTCCAAAAGCTATTTGTGACGGAGACGTAAGTCGCCGAAGCCAAAGAAGCAACTTGTTTGAACTTTATTGAAAGTATATTAACAATAACGTGTCGCAATATTGGATGCAGGTGTGTAAAAATAATGTTGAAAACGGTATTTTTTACACATAAGGTTAGAGTAGTGGAAATTCATTGAAAAATAGTTACAGTAATGCATACCAATATTTGATACGGGTAAATAAAAATAACATAAGAAACGGTATTTTTTCCACATAAAGTTAGAGTCTTGGAAAATTCCACGAGATATCAAATTATCTTTAGGGCTACATGTCAGGATATTGCGTCTGAAACAAAAAGTTTGTTGAGACACATAGAAAATAAGCTGATGAGATTTTCCTTTTTATTTTCTGGACGTAAGAAAGACTATGAGAGAGTGAAAGAGAGAGAGAGAGAGAGAGAGAGAGAGAAAGAGAGAGAGAGATAGAGAAAGAGAGAGTAGACCTGCTTCCATTCTTCTTCAATTAGAGGTATTGTATATGATATACGGCATAATCACGTTGACACACCAGTTCTCGTTAGATCACCGAAGTTAAGCAACGTTGAACTTGGTCAATACCAGATGGGTGATTATTTTGGAATACCAGATTCTGTATGCAGGAGGACGTCGATACATCCTTGCAAAACTACAAAAACCCAAAGTCATCATCTCCCTTAACCGGGATATGCATGCGACTGGGGACCACTTGTGAATTTGATATTCCCTAGACCCTTCCATCTTTGGAAGAATCCCGCTTGCTATATTATGTATTTATATATTCTGTATACTGAATAAGAATTAAAAAAAGAATGAAATCGTTGTTAAACCCCAACTGATTTTATGCTGTACTTATAAGATCTGTTATTAATCAACACGCATCACAGCATAAGAACAACAAAGAAGAAAACGACAGAGACTGAACTACTGTTACGTGTCATTTACACAACGAAACTTTAGGAGGAAGACGACTTGATATTCAACAAATTTTCCAAACGTTTCTTAATTGTAAGTTAAAGCAAAGCCCATTCCTCTCCACACACACACACACACACGCACACGCGCGCGCCCACACACACATCATCGCTCACGCCACTTTACTTCTTCTCTTGTTGATTTCGTTGCTATCTTATTTTGTTTAAAAAAATATAAATAAAATTGTATCGACATTGCAAAACTGTTTATATTTATCGGTTAATATGAATAAATGCGAAAGTTTAAGTCTTGTACTTACAAGAAACGTATGAATTTATTATTTAAAATTTTCGTTAAAAATTAACTGTTATTTCATGCATGGAACTTTATTCCTACGATTCATGAAGAGAGCGTTTATTCCTATCATCAGACGATTGTTATGCATATCATTCACGAGTCTTGATTGCGAGAGTCTCAGAGAAAGAATGAGTCATGGCGGATTTCCACCAGAACTGCTGAAAGTCTTATTACTCATCCACACGAGCGAAGTCCCTTGTTATGGGGGAGGAATCAAAATTTTTCAATGTGCAGACTGCTGTCCGCCAAGTTTGTGTTCTATCTTATGTTTTGTTCAACAACGTTGTTGACATGGTCTTTGATCGGGTCATAATGACCTTTGCTGGTGCAGAAATTGGTTGTGATTGTTCTATTAATAAACTGGCAATGCTGCTATATCCCGAGAAACGTACTCTGATATCCAGCACGCATTGGCTAATGCTGATACTACCGTCAAATGCGTTCGTGTGATGGTCAACGTCCCTAAAACAAAGATTTTGCTAGTCATCATCCAATCCCGTTTTATAACATATGACGAAGTAAATGAAGATTTGTTTGCAAATAATAATAATAATAATAATAATAATAATAATAATAATAATAATAATAATAATAATAATACTAAAGTAAAATAACAAAAATGAAAAATAATTTTTACATGAAAAATAACATCTTTTAAATGATTCGAATTTTCAGTCTGTTACGCCATTTTTTATGTGTGTGCGTATCTCAAAGCAAAAGTTTACATAAATAAGCCCAAAACTCCGCTTTTTTTTTGTCTCATTTTACTTCAGCCGAAATTCTCAGAAATGAAGGGACCCCCATCCTGGAGCAAACACTTGATCTCTATATGAGATCCATAGATATTCGAACATTCTATTAAAGTTCTCCTTCACCTATCCAACACCGACTTGGTTAAGAAGTCAGGAACATTATTTCCCCCCTCCCCAATCGACTAAGTAAATATGTTCTAATGTATCTTTCTTGTGGTCTCTTGATTTTACTGGATTCCAGGACAAGAATTCATCGAGTCTGGTGGAGTATCCAGCTTCATTATGTTACTTGATGTAACATCACTTGGATGAAGTGCACCATTCCTCGTAAAAGCCCGTATGGGTTAGTCATACCGAGGAGAGCTTATTTGAGCTACGAATGCTAAGTGATTTGGAATATTTAATCAGGGTTTACTTGTAAGGAAATGTATCCTAATGCCAAGTTATCCTGAAAAACCACTGTACAAAGAGATCTTAGACACTTAAGGATAGTATCAAGTTGACATTCAGGTTTCTCTACGGGAAACGAAGAAAAATATTCGTGGTGAAGTCGAGTCGTCCTGCAATCCATCATTAATAATTAATGTTTTGCAAAAAGCACGAAATTTGTGAAGTTGAAAATGGAAACTACTTAATAATAGACTTAATCTTTTCTGCTTTCAGCCAAAGGAGGAGAAATCCTTCTGGACTGAGGAAATTTTTTTTTTTTTGTTTCAATCCAGTGCTTTCTTTTGGAGGGGTTAGATTTTCCCCAATATTAAAAACCGACTTTATGTCTAACTCTGCATCCGCTTGGAAGCAGGTAAATGAGAACAACGGATCTAGGTACAATAACACGGACTTAAAAAAATATTAATAATGTTATTTCACCCCAAACAAGACAAAGAGCCATTTAGTCGCGAGGGGCTACTATTTGGGATATGTACTCTCCCAGGCTTTACCTCTTTTTAAAAAGAGGTTGTTCTATTGCAAATCGCATGACATTGTTGTTCACGAAATTTTTTTCTAGCTTTCCCTATCTCTCACTGTTATTGACCTTGTGCCTATATCTTCCTGCTGTGGTAAAGAAGCAAACGGCATAACATATTCTTCTTTCCTAGTAGGTGAGTTACAAAACAAGGGAGGTAAGTAGGTGGTATCTGTTCTGAGAAGATATTTTATCTTTTCTGTCCTCAGTCAGAGAAGAAGAAATCCTTTTAGACTGAGGAAATTTACATTTTTGTCCCAATCCAGAATGCTATTCTTTTGGGGAGCTGGATTTTCCGCACATTAAAAAAACCTACACCTCGTAGGTAAATAGGGACAATCGTTATTATTTCAGTCATGAAGATCCTTAATAGTATCAAGTATCACCCTGGTGTCGACATCAAATAACTCCCCCAAAGTATGATTTGCCAGCAAACTTACAAGACCAAACAGATCTGTCTAAAATGCATGAATGGAGAGGCGCTGTTATTCTAGGAGACGTTGTCGTTGTCGCGTGCGTGGATATCTGAGCACCGTTGAGTCAGCAGGAGAGGGGAGTGGGGCAAAGTGTAACAGCCGACATCAGTGGCATCGCCAACGCCTCTCCCGACGCCGCCGAACACGTCGCCACCGTCACCACACGTTCTCGATTGACATCCGACTTCAAGTTAACTGCTGCTGTTTCGTAGCAAATGAATAAAGAGATATAAAACAAGCGGCGTTGCGCCAGCGGTGGGGCTGTCGGTTGTTGACGGAACAGCCGTCTATTAAGACTACGCGAATGAATGCGTCCGCGGCTTCAAAAGACATACACACACACACACACATGGGCTTTTTTTTTTCTATTTTTTTTTTTTTAAAGCAGAAGGATGTTGGGCGGAGAATTGGTGCAATGGCTATTGTTGTCCCACATGAAATCAGGTGTACCGAATTCAAATCCTACCGGATCCATTGACCAGGTCATTTACGTTTAGTATGAAGTGTTGACGAAGGCACTTTCTCTGCCTGTGTGTGTTTATATGAGTTCGTTCTCTATGGACTCCGAAACGGCTGGGTCGATTTTTTTTTTTTAATTTCGCACAAATGTACTTTATGTATCTGGGAATGTTCTTAGATAGGATTTGTATCGGAATGCTTCCGATAAACACTGAAAATCGATAATCGAAAAAATCCGATTGAAGAAGGAACAGTCCGATTTTGTTGAAAGTTAACACCCTTATACAACGTAACACCACAAGTACATTTGATAAGTTTTATCACAAAAAAAAAAGCAGAAGAGCCCGTCATATAAAATCATCAGTAGATTCTTTGATACGATAGAAGTGCATTCGAAATGAATGCTTATGTTAAGAGCGCAATTGAACCATGATGCTTGACTTTTGCATTTTAAACTTTAATTCTAACCATTATATAAAATTATTTGATAAAATCTTTAGTAGATTCTCTACAGTGCAATGTACACTACAATTGATCAAAGAGGATTGTAAATTGCATTATTATGATGACTGAGCTTATGCATTCATGATCTGAAAATTTCACTTGTCTGTTGCAGATAATGCATGATGTGAGACTCTAAGGAAGCAACCCCTGTCATGGACGTTCGCCAGAAGCAGAGATGCATCATTAAATTTCTCTACGCAGAAAAAATTTAACCGATCAGCATTCACTAGCGCCTATTAAACGTTTAGGGAGCCGATGCAGCGCAGTTAAGAGATGGGCTCGTCGATTTCAGAAGAGCGACAGAGATGCTAGTGAAAAATCACATTCCAAACATTTACGATCGAGACATCAAAAGAGACTGGTAAAAGTGCATTGGGAATGATGGTGACTATGTAAAAAAAAAAAATATTACTGGAGCACAAAAGGTCGCTCGTTTTAATGATATCACTCCCATCTTCGTAGCACTTCAACGTGTTAGTTTTTGAATTAAAAATAGGAGGCCTTACATTTGGAATGATCCTTGTTATAAGCCGAACTTTATCGCTTATAGATAACCTGTATACAATAATCCGGCTTCTCCTTAGCGTATCTGCTAAATGAAGCACGTAGTTTGAACACTGTCACAAAATACGTTTTTCGGGGCGGGGTGGGTGGGGAGGAGAGGGTATGATGGAACTAATGGTTGCCATCATCGCCTCTAGAATGATATTACTCGGAATGTTTGATAATATTTGCTATTGCTATTTAGTTGACCATCGCATGAGTACAGCTACTATTTTAATAATTAATTTCGATTTATTCATTTTTAAAATATTTTATATCGTTGACTCGGTTTATACAGTAATGTGCGTAGCCGGGATTTATCGCTTATGTAACATACAGAGAGTAGGAGTAGATGTTGGGTTTACTTTCTGCAATCGTTCAACTCTTGCTTCCCTTATTTTGTTCTTTAGTCTTCACATTCCATGAGCTAGGTTTCTGGCAAATGGGAAAGAATTGCTGTTTTCTGGCTTAGAATATATCTAATACTTATGGTTGGTTACTTTTTTTTACTATTTTTTATCTCCTTACATCAAGTGGCTTCAAACCGTGTCTGGAGCGATTACCATAAATAACAATACTACATGGAACGAACCAAGAACACTGAAGCCGCATATCTATAAGTTCTCTAATCCAACCCCAACCCCATCCTCCCGTTGCCACATCACTGCCTCCGACCTAAAAAAAAAAAAAAAAAAAAAGAGTGAGACCAAATAACCAAGTAGAGTCAAGGAGGAAGGAAAGACTGAGGAACTGACCAGATCTCCGCTGGATAAGGGATCTTGAGGAGGCTTATTGCCACTCAAATTCCAGTGAAGACCAATAGCCGCTGCCAACGAGAAATTAATGGCAAGCAGCTGTTGCGATAATGCAAATTTATTTGCAAATACTATCGAAAGAGGCGGAGAGTACTGGAAACCTGGGAAGACTTGTTGTCATCCAGCTTACAGGGAACACCACAGGCTGTTTTCAAGGAGAGATCTTTGATAACCCGTGTGAAAGCTTCTCGTGAGTCAATAATAATAATAATAATAATAATAATAATAATAATAATAATAAAATGTATACAGTAATCCCACAATCCATTAACGTGTTTGCTAAACGATGATCGTACTTTGAAAATCATAATGTCGAAAGGATGTTCATTAAATATGAGAGATAGAAAGTGGATCTTGGGTTTACTTTTTTGGCAGCCTCGTAACCCCCGTTTCCCTTATTTTGTCCTTTAGTCCTCACATTCCACGAGCGATGTTTCTGACAAAGGTGGTACAATTGCTGTTTTCTTGGTTGCAATCTATCCATTTAATAGTTAATATTGTCTAATTTCTGGCTTTCAAGTAATATTTTGGTTTAGCTTCTTACATTAAGTGACTTTATGCCTTGTCTGAGGCGATTGCGAAAAAAAAAGAACCTGAAATCGCAGAAATGTGGATAGAATCATTCGAAGTGAATACCATGAAAAAAATACCACATTCACTCCAGGGGATGTCCTACTTTAAACCAAAATTTGAAAAAGTTACATTGAATCGTAAATATGAATATACTACACTTTGATCTTCACTAAAATGCCGGATCTTAGCAAAAAGCTGCTGGAGTGCTGAATTACATTTTTTCAGCACAGTAAAACAAGAGAGAGGAATAGGCTAGGTAAAAGATAAAGACAGAGTTACGTAGAAAAACAATAAAAGGAAGAGAGGAAAAGAGAGAAAAATACAGAGACGGCTGGAGAGAGAGAGAGAGAGAGAGAGAGAGAGACAGACAGACAGACAGACAGACAGAGACAGAGAGCGAGAGAAAGAGAGAGGTAGATAGAAATATTAAAATTAAGATGTTTTTTTTTTGTTTTTGTTTTTTTTTACACAGTGATCACCACTTATCAAGGCCCGGAAGCCACTCAGGGATAAGGGTTATTGCAAGTACATTACGTTAGTGAGGAGATTTGCTGATATGTTTACTTAAGGGGGCGGTTCATTAAGAATTTGTTAACATTGGACTTGAAGACAACCAAGTTGTAGTCCGGAGGGAAGCAGGCAGACAGAACAGAGTTCCACAGGCGTGCAGTTCTAAGAAAGAAGCTTTGTTCATGGAATCTGCGTTTTGATTTAGGCACAGATATAGAGTGGGGGAAATTTTTCACAGTGGATTCAGCTAGACGGGTGTTTTTCGTGAAAGATTGGCGAGGGGGGACCAGAGATTGGAGTTCAGACGAGCATCTGTCATGGAAATAACGATAAAACAAGGACAGGCTCGCAACGTCTCTTCTGTGGGAGAGAGGTTGCAGGGTAGAGAAAAGGGCATCCCCCACTAAGCCACGAAGTCTATTTTGTACTCTGTCAAGGCAGGATAGGCTGTTTTTAGCAGCTCCTGCCCAGATATGGCAACAGTATTCCATCCTTGGACGTACTTGGCTTTTATATAGATAGAGAATTGCATCCGTAGTGAGATATCTTCTGGAGCGGTAGAAGGATCCCACCATCTTTCCAGCGACCTTGGCAACAGACTTGATGTACGTGTTCCATTTCAGATCAGGAGTAAAGGTCAAACCCAGAAGCTTGTCAAAACACGGGGCCTCACCCAGACGAGAGCCATCCATCACAATTGATGCCAGCTGGGGAGCAGAGCGTTGATGATGTAAGGATAGGAGTTTGGTTTTGGATGCATTAAAGGTAACCAGCCACATCTTCCCCCACTGAACCACGCGCTCGAGATCAGAGGAGAGAGAATCAGAGAGAACTTTGTCATTTACAGCCTTTGATGTGTTGCCATAGATGGTCGTGTCATCAGCATAGATGTCAACGAATGATTTAAGTATGTGTTTAGGGAGGTCATTGATGTAGATCAGGAAGAGAGTTGGGCCCAGGATTGACCCCTGAGGGACTCCAGCATTTATATTGCACGCCTCCGATTTTTGTCCATCTACCTCTACTCTTATGAGCCTATCGGAGAGAAATGATTTAATGATTGAGAAAACATTTCCAGTTATACCGTAGCTGGAAATCTTGTGAAGTAGACTCTTATGCCATACCTTCTCGAAGGCCTTTGATATGTCGAGAGCAATTGCCCTCACTAATCCTGTGGGATATAACCGTCAGCACATCTGCGGTAGATCTTGCAGAGCGGAAACCATATTGTGTGTCACTAAGAAGGTTATTCCTGCTGAGGTGGTTGACTATTTCTCTATTTAATATGGATTCCAGCAACTTACTCATAACACACAGGAGACTTATAGGTCTGTATTGAGAGGGAGATGACTTATCACCTGAATTCTTAAATACAGGGCAAACTGATGAGGTCTTCCAGGGAGTCGGAAAGCACTTCTCCTTAAGGCAGCGCTTAAATAGTTTCGTAAGTATGGGAGCAAGTTCTGGTTGAAGCTTTTTTAACACTATAATTGGGATGCCATCAGGGCCAGTTGCTTTACTGGAATCTAGGTTCTTTATTAGCTTGGCGACCTCATGCACGGATATTTGTATGTTACCTAGCTTGTTCTGTGTTATAGGAGGAAATATGGGGAGTTGATGGCCTTCGTCGCATAGGGTAGAATTAGCTGCAAAGTTCTTTGCAAATAGTTTGGCCTTGTCTGACGCTGACGAGATGACCTCTGGTCCATTGATAATGGTTGGGATAGAACGCACACTTCTGTTCAGGATCCTATTTGTTATTTGCCAAAACTGGTGGCATCCAAGCCGCTGATCAGCTACCTTGGATTTAACAGACTGGGCATATAGCTCTCTTGCATTTTTTATTACTCTTTTACAGTGGTTGCTGGCAGACCTAAAAGCAGCTTTAGTCTCAGTGCATCTATTACGTTGGTAGCTATGGAAAAAGTGATTTCTGTGCGCGATAGCAGCAGCACATTCTGGGGAGAACCATGGCTGGCTGTTAGGTTTTTGTTGGAATTTTTTAGATGGTATGAATTGTTACACCCATTATTTAAATTCTATTTAATTTCATATGTTCTCGAGCAACGCCGGATGGCCCTCTTTCTATAAAAAACAAAAAACAAAACAAAAAAAAAAAAGAAAAAAAAAGAAAAAAAAAAACAAAAAAAAAGAAGAGAGCAACTTTAACACAGAGAAACAAAATCTGCCAGCGATTCGAAGTTTAAAGCAATTTAAAAAGTTAAATCAATTTAAAAAGTTAAAGCAATTTAAAAAGTTAAAGCAATTTAAAAAGCTAAAGCAATTTAAAAAGTTAAAGCAATTTAAAAAGTTAATGCAATTTAAAAAGTTAAAGCAATTTAAAAAGTTAAATCAATTTAAAAAGTTAAATCAATTTAAAAAGTTAAAGCAATTTAAAAAGTTAAATCAATTTAAAAAGTTAAAGCAATTTAAAAAGTTAAAGCAATTTAAAAAGTTAAATCAATTTAAAAAGTTAAATCAATTTAAAAAGTTAAATCAATTTAAAAAGTTAAATCAATTTAAAAAGTTAAAGCAATTTAAAAAGTTAAATCAATTTAAAAAGTTAAATCAATTTAAAAAGTTAAAGCAATTTAAAAAGTTAAAGCAATTTAAAAAGCTAAAGCAATTTAAAAAGTTAAATCAATTTAAAAAGTTAAATCAATTTAAAAAGTTAAATCAATTTAAAAAGTTAAATCAATTTAAAAAGTTAAAGCAATTTAAAAAGTTAAAGCAATTTAAAAAGTTAAAGCAATTTAAAAAGTTAATGCAATTTAAAAAGTTAAATCAATTTAGATAATAAAATGAGCTTTCTGCAATGTGAGGGGCGTATCCAAGAAGGACCCAAAAGAGGGGACGTGCACTCGATTCCTAAGGGCAATTTTTATATGTTTCTTCCATTAAACATTTGTTATCAGTGAATTATAACCGGTACTACAAACCGAGATAAACTCTCTCAGAAAATGTGCTAATTAAAATTATAACGACCGTGCTCATGAAATAACGCGAGAAAAAAAAATAGGTTTAAGCATTAAAAGCAAAACTCGGGAATCTTTCTGTTGAACTCGGGAATCTTTCTGTGGAACTTGGGAATCTTTCTGTGGAACTCGGGAATATGACTGAAATTTCAAACCATGAGAGTAGCATGCTCTCGTTCCTTCAACCATGACCGCGTAGAAGTCCTAAGTAATTCGCAATTGTATTTTTGACTGTCGTCTGCATGCTTCTGAAGGTGGAAGGTTCAATCCCAAGTGCAAGCGATACTAAAAAAATACCAAGTGCAGATTATCGAGTTTAACAGAAAAATTCTCTAATTCCACTGACGGGCAATTCTAGGAAAGACGACCACCGACCTTTTTCAGGTATATCTTGTCAATTTGAGGAAGCTTTCTGTCGAACTCGGGAATCTACACAGAATTTCAGAACAGAACCCTTTATTTAATCCACGAAGGTAGCATGCCCTCGTTCTGTCAGCCATGCCCAGGTAAGAGTCTTAAGTAATTCGCAATTGTATTCTGAGTATCGCTAGCACTGAGGATTGAATCTTCAACCTCCAGAAGAGTGTAACTTACAATTAAAATTCACTGAGCATGATGAAACTGCCATTGAATCTGAGAATCCGTTGTACTTCCACTCTTACTCTCCCCTTTTCTGCATGGCCCTGCGTGTATATAAGCATGTGGGTCACTATCTTAGTGCATTCGTATGGTTGTTCGATATGAAATCGCTGATTTTCAATTTGGTTGAGAAGAAAGCTCTCGCGGAATTTTTAATTTTGATTTTAAATGATGTATTTTACAATTGAGTTTTCATTATAATACCTTTACCCTATATATCACTTTAAAGACCGTTCCTCGCTCTATATAATAGTTTAAATTACAATCGTTTTAAAAACAATTATGTCTTCTTTTCAGAGCGTTGCATACAAGATAGGGGGAAAGAAAACAAACAAATTCGTACAATGTTCTTATTTCAATTCAAGCTAAGCCGAAAAGCTGCTGAAACAGCTCACGATATCAACGAAGCGTTTGGCCAAGGAACCACTACTGAGCGCACAGCACAATGATAGCTTAAGAAATTTCGTGGTGGCGACAAGAATCTTGAAGATGATGAGTGTAGTGGTTGGCTATCGTATGTTGACAACGATCAATTAAGAGCCTTAGTCGAAGCCAATCCACGCACAACTGTTCGAGAACTTTCTTCTAAATTAGTCGTTGCGTATACGACGATTTCCAACCACTTGAGAGAGATTGGAAAGATAAAAAAAAAAACTTGATGAATGGTTGCCTCACAAACTGAACGACAACCAAAAGAAACGCCGTTATGAAGTATCATGTTCCCTTCTTTTACGCAACAAGAACGATCCGTTTCTTGACCGGGTTGTGACTTGTGAAAAAGTGGGATCTTTACGACAACCAGCGATGCTCGGCTCAGTGATTATAACGCTGAAGCTCCACGACACTTCCCGAAGCCAGAGCTGCACCAAAAGAAGGTCATGTTGAGTGCTTGGTGGTCTGCGATCGATCTCATCCATTACAGTTATTTTTGAATGCAGGCGAAACAATTACGGCGGTGAAGTACTGTCAACAAATCGATGAAATGCATCAGAAACTTCGACAACAACACTCAGTATTAATCAACAGAGAAGGCCCAATTCTTCTTCACGACAATGTCCGATTGCACGTTGCTAAACCGATCTTGCAGAAGTCGAATGAATTGGGCTAGAAACTCTGCCTCATCCGCCATACTCTCCAGACCTCGCACCTACCGACTATCACTTTTCCAAAAAAACCTAAGCGATATCAAAATCACCTTCAGCAATTTCATCATCACCAGACTTTTATGTTACTAACATACATACGCTTGTTTTGTATTGGAAAACGTGTGTTGATTATGATGGTGCTTATTTCGATTCATAATTTTTTGTTTGAGCCGAGATATGTTCATCTGAATTAGGAAATTAAAACCGCGAGAACTTCTTGTCAACGTGATATATTGATAAAATCATGACAACAAGAAAATAAATGATGGAGAGTGCTCCGATAAGCTTTAAACCCTTGTACCCTCGCGACATAAATACGCCCGACAAAACAGTCAAGCAACAAACCCCATCCTTATAGTGTAGAGATTTATCAATGCCGTCAAACCGTCTACTCAAATAGCTTCTTTTCTTGAATTGCTAGAATTTAGAATTCCCTTCCTGGCTTCAGCTTTCCTGACTGTACTGACATGCAGAAGTTCAAGTGTAATGCAAAAAGACATTTGCTGCTCAACTTCCTACATAGTGCCTCTGCAAATTTTATCTCGGATAGTATCCCCTTAAATCTAAGTGGTG
The DNA here is from genome assembly GCF_053919585.1 of Euprymna scolopes. Classification (NCBI taxonomy): domain Eukaryota; kingdom Metazoa; phylum Mollusca; class Cephalopoda; order Sepiida; family Sepiolidae; genus Euprymna; species Euprymna scolopes. The sequence goes on from NC_136501.1 coordinate 32,838,464, forward strand.
CTGTGCTTTGTTTGGGGTGAAAACACAGTAAAAATATAATAAAAATTAACCGCGTGTAGGTATTGAAGAAGGTATACGTAAAAACTACTTCTTTATACTGAATGATAGACCCCAAACCCTAAACCTCACAATTCATCTCTTCTTTCCTGATTCTACTATATCAGACTATCTAAAAATACTGGCTTCCGCACCAAAACATTTATGTTATTGTTATTTTCCTTTCTCTTTGCAAAACTCAGTCATGTTCTGCAGGGCCCAAAACATAATTTTTCTCTACAAAAATAACCAAACTAGACAGCATGAGTAAATATTTGAAGAAATAAATAACTTGAAACATAAAAAAAAAACTTGTCTTTTACCATAATAAACGGATTCGATCTTAAATAACTCGAAAAGGGGTTGATAGGCCGTAAAACAAAACAACCAAATCAAACACCATAAATAAATATTTGAAAATACGTAACAAAGTATGGGGTTGTATGCAAATGACGAGCCGTGTGCAAAGTGACGTCACGGCAAGGAAAAAGAAAAAGACTATAAAAAGAACGTGTGCACAGACCGGATGACGTTCGAGAGGACAAATGCCAAAGAGAAGTAGCATGATCACGTTTTATTCGGGAAAGTAACCGGAAATAAATGTCGTTGTTACAAAAAAAGGACTAGAGAGAGAGAGAGAGAGAGAGAGAGAGAGAGAGAGAGAGAGAGAGAGAGAGAGAGACTTATCAACAAACACGTTGATAACTATGCTCCTTGCGACGTACTCTGCTACAAGGTGTTGGGTCCCGGAATCCTACACGTTCATCATCATAATAATCACGCAAATCCTTCATAGCTTAAGATGACTAGTCAGGGTTTCGGTACTTTATCCTACGGTGTTGTAGCGTTCCACACTCAGTGTGGAAAGTTTCCCCACAAGTAGTGCATAGGTAATTACCAGAATTGTGCCTTTGTTAATGTTTTTGTTCAGACCTGACCTTTATTTTTGCCTCTATTTCTGCCTTTCCTTTGTGAAATCTACTGCGCCAGCAACTCCGGTCTGCTGCTAGCTCTTCCCAATTTTTCGTGTTCATTATTCATTGCCTTTAGGTGGCGCTTTGGCCTTCTGGCCAATTGGTCAATGTAGGGGAAACCATGCATACCAATTGTCACTATCTAGCTCCCCTACTCCCCGGGGAGCTGGTCCCCATTTCCCCCATCTCTCCACATTAAAAAAACGGACTTGTGCCTAATTTGCTCAGCGAGGAAGCAAATAAATCCCGCCTTTAGGTGGCGCTTTATCACATCCTTGTAGCGGAGTTTCTGGCCGCCAATCTTTCTGTACCCATTTTCCAATTCTCCATACAATAGGGTTTTTGGGATGCGATTGTTTTCCATGTTGTCTACATGTTAACACTATGTAACCGTGTGTAACGTTACAGATATAATTAACTTCAAACGTAAAACCCCCCAACCTTTTTACCAAAATGACCGGATTCCATGTTAAATGACCCGCAAAAATTTGATATGCCGTACAACAAAACAACAAAATCGTCACGTGCGTGTGTTACTCGTGCCAATGTAACTTTGATAATTATGTATTTAATCATTTTTATTTACTATATTACTTGAACATTTATTGAAATAAAAATGCAGTAACATAAAATGAAACGAAATTAATTCCACCAGAATAAATTTCATTTTTATTTTATAAACAGGTTAGCAATTTTAATATTTTATTAATCGTCCAAACGTGGATTATACTGTGACCACTCTAAATTTGAAAGGAATTTGAAAGCTTTTAAGTTGTCGCATAAAAAATCATATTCGGTCAAAAATCGAAAATTAAACAAAATAGTCGATATTCGCTCAAAAATCGAATAAAAAAAAAAGAAAAAAAAAATCGCCGGAGGCGTTTTTATCTGGGAATGCCAACAGGGCTGCTCGGTCATTTTTTTTGTAAGCCAGAGAACGCTAATCTTGGTGCGTTGGCTTTTCAGAACCACACCTGGCATTGTGACTAACCTTCTGGAGACGAGATGAATAAAATACTCCTATATGAATACTTGTTTATGCCCGTATGGGGGAAGGGAATCTTTCGCGTATCCCAAGAGCGTGAGCAAAAGGCTGCAAGGAGAGAGTATGACTTTGCTTCAGCAAATAACAGAAAAAGAGGCAACTAGACAACGAATGACTGCTTTGAGACAACAAGAAATCGAAAACTGCAATAGAAAAAGATTGCTCTAAAACAAAAATGATTGTCTCAATAAAACTCACATAGGAAAAATGGACAAAGTATGTCAACATTGCTCATTTGAGAAAATTAAAGAAGCGACCCCTAATTGTTGCTCTTCTGGCAAGGTTGTGCTTAATAGCTTTCCACCATTGTCTCAGTTGCTGCAAGATTTGCTCTCAGACAAAGGTCCAATCTCTAAAGAGTTCCTGCAAAATCTACGCAGTTACAACAACTGTTTTGCAATGACTTTATTTGGTCACGAACATGCGGCGGTACATGGGTGGAAGCCTTCTTTTAGAATTCGTGCCAGGTTTGTATCAAAATAGGGAGTCTTTTGCCACTTGGAGATGGAGCGGCAAAGTTTATTCAAATCTACTTCTTGGGTAGTCTGGAAGAGGAACTACACAGTCGGGGACGTGAGAGTAGACTCAATCCAGGCATTTTTACATGAGAACAACAGCCCAATTTGTCAACTGAGAACAACAAAAGAGAGGATTGAAGAAGAAAACTTGGAAGAACACAAATTTGATATAAGGGAAGACCGAAAGCCGCAAGGAGAAACCCCACGGCGATTCAATGCTCCAACAACAACAATATTGGAATATTAGTGGAGAACGAACCAACAGCAAACCGAGATATTGTCTTGCATCTTAAAATAGTACACTGAAAATGATCTCCAAACTATATCCTATCTACGATACTTCACTGTACCCGTTAATGTACCCTTAATGTACCAGTTAATGTACCCCTATTGTTTTCCCGGCCTGAAATGGATTCGGAAAGAACCCCTCTCCTCTAAATAAAAAATTAAATAAATTTAGGCCATCAGAAATGATAATAGCAATTAATGCATGAAAAATTAAATTATTGACGCAATTTTATAATTTTATATGAGTACTAGAAGATGTACTCGGCGTTGCCCGGTATTAAACCTATCTTTAAATTCCTTAAAAAAAATGGAGTACCCCCCCTAAAAAAAGAAATTAAAAAAAACGAAAAGAAACTGAGGCATGTGCATGCTAGTATTATATTTGTTCTTTACAGAAATCATTGGCTTGAGTCTTGCAACATATCCTTGCAAATTAAATTTCTTTAATCTGTTCTTGACAGTAGAAAGAGAGCACTTTTTAACAATATTGCACTGTTGTTGGATTTGGGGAGCCGTTTCAAATCTGATTCTTAGGCTGCGGATCTTGATAGCATTGTCTTCCCTGTTACAAAAAAAAAAAAAAAAAAAAAAAATGAACTTATTTTTCTTTATTAAAATAAAGTATCATAAATTGTAACAAAAAAAAAAACACAATAAAAAGGAAAAATTATTTTTTTCAGGAACACTACGAAAAAGCCCTTAAAGTTCGTATTAACAAATTCGATATAACTCGAAGAAAATTACCAATATTATTATTAAATAAAGCACTCTTTATTTCTCGTATCTTCACATAAACAATTTATAACTGAAAAAAAAAATATTTCTACTTTTTTTTTTAGAGTACTTGTTCCACATTATTTTTAGATGTAAGATTTTAATATTTTCCTTGCTTTAATGAATGTGAAACTTTCGGCGTAAAATAATTTTTATATAATCTTGAAAAATTTTTTTTTAATTTAAAAGCAGGAATATAAAAAAAATAATTAAATTAAAAAATGGTAACAATTATACAAACGTTCACGATAGAAATGTACGGATGCATGGCTGGGGAAGAAAAGAAAACCAACAATCCCTACCTTTCTTTAACTACCTGACGTCATTTTCAGAAAGCCTTTTGATTTTCTGACATTTTGGGCTTCCGTAGAATCCACACTTATACGAGTTGTCGTTTGTTGTGATTCTGCGAAGCCAGTATCTCTCACTTTTGGGGGCTAATTAAGCTATTGTTCTTCTGAATAAGTGAATTGAAATTCAATATCTTAGGACTTTATTAATTATCTTTGAAATAGACCCAGAAAACTAATATTTCTTTCAAAGGACTTTTACAATGAATTTATTTAACTTCAAAATTTAGCTGAATTTGTCAGCTTTCGGATGTCATTTTTCATTATTACGTTTTTCTCAATTGCACAAACATTTTTTTCCCTTTTGGAAATTAACTTTAGACTTTAATCTTTCAAATACAATTAAAAAGTAGCCGGAAACCTTCAAAAAAGTTATGATAAACCGCTTTCCAAACTATGTCCTCCTATTTTTGCCCGCCATTTTTGCCTATATCTAATAAATACGAAATCTACATAAATGGAAATACATTTAAACATGTTCTACGACCGAGCAACGCCGGACAGCGTGCTAGTCTTATACACATTTTCCAGATTCCGATACAATTACCGATTCCGATCGCGACTCTTTATAAATCTCTAAATGTTTAACTTTAAAGTTGTTATTTTGTCCTGATTACCGTCAAAACACATGTTAAATTTGTAGATATTTTCTCACACGT
>NC_136501.1:32848107-32855607 GCF_053919585.1 Euprymna scolopes
TCAAATGAAACCACTAGTATGACCTTGAAATATGTATATATAGTGTCGTAATAAATATTGTATCTTCAGCTCTCACATCCACGATCGAGCACTTTGTTGGTTTTTTTTTCATCGCCTCCTGACACGCTATATATATATATATATATATATATATATATATATATATATATATATATATATATATATATATATATATAGTAGTTGTCTGTATTTTTGAGATGAGGTGTTTTCATTGATTGAGATTGTCAGACTGACTTCCTCATCTTGGTTGTTATTGTCACAACGTTTCGGCCGTCTTGCCCTCCGGCCTTCATCAGGTGTTTTGTATCGAACTGGGGAACCGTTTGTTAGGAGTCTCGAACCCAACCCTCTATAATAATAAAGGGTTGGGTTCGAGACTCCTAACAAACGGTTCCCCAGTTTGATACAAAACACCTGATGAAGGCCGGAGGGCAAAACGGCCGAAACGTTGTGACAATAACAACCAAGATGAGGAAGTCAGTCTGACAATCTCAATCAATCAATCAATCAATCAATCAATATATATATATATATATATATATATATATATATATATATATATATATATATATATACATACATATATATATATATATATATATATATATATATATATATATATATATATATAAATTAACCAAAATTTTGAAATATTTTCAGATTACAGCTTGTATAATATTCTAAAATTAAAGTCCATATGAATATTAGTACCAATATTTATAAGACAATCCCAATCAGGTAAACAAGCTCAATATACGAGATAGAGTGATAATCTGAATGAAAATATGCAATTAAATTCAGTAAACGAAAAGAATATATATATAATAAATTTATTATTCGACAAGGAATACAAAATTTAAATTTCTTTTTTCTAAATCCATGGATTTTTAATAAATGGCTCATTTCATCAGAGGAATTTTTTTTTAGCAAAATAATGTTTATAGGCAGTCCTAAATTTTTTTAGTTTCTTGCTTGCAATGGTGGCAGAACTAACAGGAACCGGTACTAACTCCAAAGCTAACATGACTAATTGGGAAGCGATGCGAACTTATTTTAACCTTATCCAGTTCTCTGATCGAATGCATTACACACCTTTTAAAATGATTGAAAAATTTACAAAGTACAAACGTGAAACTGACATTGTCTTGTTTATTGAATATGTTTCAAACCTGTTATAACATATATATTATTTAATTGGAATTCATTACCACTTGACGAAGGCCAGACAAATAGTTGGCCGAAACGTCATGAAACAATAACTAAAAAGATGAGGATAACAGTCCACAATAAAATAAATAAACTGTTATAACATGCTGGCATGCTGATTTGTTGATATTTTTGCCACCTGCGCCCTTACATTTGCTATTCGTTTTCGTAGCTGAAATAAAAGGTCGCCGGGATATTTCCTTACATTAATTCAAGCAACGCCAAGAGAAAGGATTTATTCAAGCATACACCAACAATCTATATTCAGTTTATATCGCTGGTGTATTTTATAAGCTGTAAAAATAGAAGTCTGAAAATTGAATGAGAGTGTTAATTGTGTGTTAAGTGCATCGATTAACTATCGTTTTTCTAGAATGGCTACCAAACTTTCTAATATAGCGGCTCACTATTGAGGACTATCACAAAAACTGAGTATTTTCTATTTAAAAAAGCTTTTTGTGCAATGAAATAATAAAACATAATGATCAAATGAACATTTTTATTCACATAAATAAAATCTATCAGATCTTCAGTGCCGTGTATAGAATAATAATGGCGAATGTCAGACACCTTGTGCCTCCTTACTACTGCTGTCTTATATGGGTGAATATGAGCGAAACATGCACGGAATCTTCTTCAATATTTTTAAGTATTTTACGTTTTTTTTTTTTTTAATGTATATTTTTCATGTTGTTTCGGTAAGAAAATCCCAGTTCATTTAAGTACGAAGTTAAGAATTGCAGTAAGATTTTGATGCCTTTTTTAGATTTAGATATAAATACTCTTTTTTTTAAATTTAGATATAGATACTCTTTTTTTAATTTAGATATAGATACTCTTTTTTATTTAGATAATGATACTCTTTTTATTTAGATAATGATACTCTTTTTTACTTATATATAGATAGTTTTCTATTACAGAAATCTAAAAAAGAACTTCAGTGACAGTTGTACGTACTTCAGTTTGAATCTACAACCACGGGAAAGTATTGCTAATTCTTTCAGTTCACATAACTCAATATTGGAAAAGATCTATAATCGATAAGTCCAAAGAAAAGATCGAGGTAAGATATTCGAGAATATTATTTTCTGAACATGTCAAAATCTCACCGATAATGGGAATCATCTGGAAAATGCAAGTTTTGCAAACTGATTGAAACTCATCGAAATCGTTTATGCTGATTCTATTCTTTTATGATTTTTTTCTATTTCTTCAAATTTATCTGTCGCCGTTAGAGTGTTTTCATTTTTACCTTGCATATGGCTACCCGGTGAATCAAGTGCACGTGAAATTCGAAGAATTGCACTTGGAACGCTTAGAATCTTGAAACGAGCTCTCTTTTGGAATTTATAAGATAGTGAGTGAATATTTGTCATCGAGTACGATGTCTTATCTCCATCTAGAACAAAATGATAAAAAAAGAAACAAAAAAGAAAAAAAAAATAAGATGCTTAACTATTACACTTAAGTACTCTTCTTTGGACACTCACAATTCATTTTTAAAGAGTTTACAAAATCTATTAACGTTTTCTTTATCAGAAATAGAATAAAACAAAAAGTTCATCTACGCGAGATAACACTTTTCCTTTCGACAGCCATCTTACTTCTGTGTTGAAAAGTAAACGAATCTGTTGAGAATTAATATTCTTGTATAGCAAATAAAAAAAGTCTCTGAGATCATCGGCTGAGTTTTTATCAAGTTAACTTGATTCAGTTTTAGTCCATTTTGCGTGTTTATTGCTACTAAAGCATCTGAGTCAATAACGCAAGGAATTGGCATGATATTAGAATTCTTTTTAATTTTGCCTAAAAATACAAAACAGCATCACTAATACTGTGCAACAAATTTCAGGTTAAAAAAATACATGCCACATAAGATCTGTTTTGTTATAGAAAAACTATCCTGATACTAAATCTGAGGGTCCTGGATATGACCTTAAACTATATCCAGTGGTGAGGCCCCAGCTTGTGGGCTTTGGGGAGTGCGGAGCCACCCTTTAATTACCATTGCTCCCAGGTCCACTCTGACCCGGAGTGGTAGTACCTGTTAGGGTCCCAACTATGGGTTGAATAGAAACCGACGTGAAAACAACAAATATATTTTATTAAAAAAAATTTTCTTCAAAATCTTTGGATTCGGCATTAAATAACCCGAAAAGGGTTGATATGCCGTAAAACAAAAACAACTAACCAACCAACCAACTAAATTTGAGCTTTATTTTCTCTAGAATAGGCACCGTTTTCATGTAATCATATTTTATTATTATTGGTTATGAATGAAAAACGACGAATTGTCAGTTTAAACAACATTTATCGTCCTAACCCTTTTATGTGAAGTGTCATCCTCCATTTTTATATCTCAACAATAGTCTTCCAAACATGCCAGGGTTCCATTTTCCTTTTAAACGTTTCTCAACCTCTGAAATATCCTGGTGGAATCTCTCGCCATGTTTAACCCTCATATCACTAAGATTCCCCGAAAAATTCTTTAAATTTGCAAAAATTAAAAAAAAAAGAAAGAAAAGAAAATGTACATAATTCGAAAAATAAAAAAAGGCCAGAAATGGATATTCCATGCCATTGTGCATATAAAAATGGCCGATGTCTTGTACTTTATTAAGTGCTACACTGTGTAATTGATGCTGTTTCATCGATCCATATATCCATGCATAAATCCCAGATAAAGCCACATTTTTCGAGGCATATTGTAATTGTATCAAAATATCTTAACTTTATATAATTGTGTAAAAAAATATCTATGTAATTGCATAAAAAAATACCTTGACTTTATGTAATTGTATCAAAAATATCTTGACTTTATGTCATTGTGTATAACTGCAGCATAAAAATTGATTCGAATCTGACATCTTCATCAATGAAACGTGTAAATTCAATTAACGCTGCATAAACATTACTGATGTCTAAAACTGGTTTTTACTGAAATCAATGCAGTTCACCAACAGAAAACACAGATAAGGTGTGTGTTACGTATATGTGACCTAGAAAGAGTTGGGTAAGATTTACTGTAAAAATACTTTTTATAGAAATCGCTTCAGACAAGGTGTAAAGTCAATTAGTGTAAGAAGCTAACAAGAATTTCTCTGCTTTACTAATTATTAGGCACTTTCTTAAAGTTCAAAATTATTGAAAGGGTTACAATCTTATCATTTTATAAAGGGGGTTTTGTTTCCAACATTAATCTGTTGTAAAATGATCCCTCATTTGCAGGCCGTGAATACAGATGTAAATGTTTTAATTTAAGACAAATATTCTAATATTGATTACATTTTTATAAAGCATAAAATTAAATCCCAATGTTATCCATTTTTTTAAAGAATATTATTTACATGTTTTAATAACATCTGAAATCAATATATCATCACTAGCCAGTGTCTGGTGGGAACAGATCACAACAAGCGGATCAAGACTATCATATTCGTTGTAGTTGTAAGTAAGTAGTCTGCCCTGGCGTGTAAATCCACTAAGACCAAGTTTACATACAGTACCTGATATTCCCAAATAGTCACTCATCTAAGTACTGATCAGACTCAACATTGCTCAACTTCGACGATTTTACAGAGACAGGTGTGTAAACAAATTTACATTTTTATTAAGCATAAAATTAGATTAGAATGTTATACATTTTTTTTTTCAGGAATGCTATTTATCTGTTTTAATATTATAGAGGATTGATCTATCATTATCAGATAATGTCTGCAAAATCCTAATGATATCATCTCCCGACCGGGATATACATGTGACTGGGGACTGCTTGTGAATTTGATATTCCCATGAAACTTCCTCCTCCGGAACAGATCACAATAAGCGGATCAGGACTATCATATTCGTTGTAGTTGTAAGTAAGTAGTCTACCCTGGCGTGTAAATCCACTAAGACCGAGTTTCACATCCAGTACTTGATATTCCCAAATAATCTCTCATTGATCAAACTCAATATTGCTTAACTTCGACGACCTTACAAGGACAGGTTGGTAAACATGTTTATAATCAAAGATGCTGCTTGCCGAGAAATTAGAAACTTTTGGGGAGCGGGGCACTTCCTTTTAGTCTCAAAAGATAATAGCTACCATTCTAAGAGTCCATGCGTAGAAAGTCTATTTCAACACGAGAAAATACAGAGATAAAAGGAGAAAGACTGGGGTTTATTTTTGGAGTTTTACTTTTCGTAGATTAGTTGCACAACCAAGGCTTTAGTTTCTAGTTTACCCTACTATTTAATCCATATCCGGAGGAATGATATGTGGGTTCATACTTTTACAAGTATATCAGTAAGGATACTGAAGTAAACATAAGGCAAACCTCGTCTTACAGTTCAGGTCTAGTGATATTATAACTAAAATAATATATTTTAAATGATCATACGCTAAGGCATTTCATGTTCGTACTTAATTTGATGCTGCTAAGTTAAAATGAATCCGATATTACTCATTTTTAAATAAATTGTTCCAAAAACAAATTATGCCGTCCCGTTGACGAAAACAATACTATTTTAAATAAATAAATAAATTAAAAAAAAATTACTTTCTTTTTATTAATTTGACGAAGATTTACCCGACAATTATTTTTACGCTAAGAAACCAGAAAAAAATTATTGTTTTAAAAAGAATTAAATTGCTACAGATTTCAGAGCATTGCCATATTCCATTGCAATAATATCGTTGCATTATGATATGAGAACTATGGGTATTCCATACGGTAATAAACAGACATTAATACACATCCTTCTACATGTATTAAAATATAATAACACGAAATATTACTACAATTACTGCCGTCCGTACGTCCTTTATGTAGTCCGTTCTTTTCTTTAGTAAGTAAGATGTATGCACGTCTTATACGGTAATAAACATACGTTATTAAACATTGGTCCATATTTATTTAAACACTAGCGGTGGCAGGGGGCACCCTGTCTTGCCGGTCATAAAATACGCTTAAATTTTTTAAATTCGTATTTATTATTACAGAGCCAATTCTCTATTTGATATTATATATACAGTACTGATTTCAAAAGTATAAAAAAGAATAACTTGAGTGCCATCAGCTAGAATCGAACCCAAAATATTTAGCGCTCCATCCACGCTCCCTACAGTTTGAACTATCGACAGATAGATAAAAAAAGAATGAACGGCTTGCATTTCAACTTGCCGATGTATTTCTGTACGCGTTATTCATCTATCCAAACAAAGATTGTACTCGTTATAAACCATCTTTAATGAATAAATACTATTTCCTGTTAATTTCAGTCTTATGTGACTAGGAGTTCAAGAGTTTATCTGTTAAATATTTACACTCACCTACGTACACCTAATGTTTTATTCATATAGATAATAACGTGATATATTATTACAATTTCTGCCATATGTAGATTCACGCCCGTTCGTTTATTTTCAGAACGGAGAACAGATTCAATAAACGATCATTTTTTTAAATTACATTTTGCGTACTTTTCTTCTCACTTTTGTATATTCCAAATATTATTTAATACTTGAAATACTTTTCTAAATATTATTTAATACTTGAAATACTTTTCTAAATATTATTTAATACTTGAAATACTTTTCTAAATAATTATACACATTCATTTACGCTGTTGGCGCGTGGTGTGATTCATGCTATCGTAAAAAAGTAAAATATATAAATATAAAGTATTTAAATTATATACGGCATAATGACGTGGACACACCGGTTCCCGTCAGATCACCGAAGTTAAGCAACGTTGAGCCTGGTCATTACTAAAATGGGTGACCAATTTGGGAAGTCCGGGTGCTGTATGTAGGAGGAGGTTGACACCTCTCTGCAAAAAGTTGCAATAAACCTAACGTCGTCATCTCCCCTAACGGGGATATACATGCGACTGGAGACCCCTTGTGAATTTCATACTCCCATGAAACTTCCTACTTCGGAGGGAGCCGGTTAAACCCTGAATAGGGTTCGTGCTGATTGCACCAAAAAATAAAACGTTAGCAGATTTAACAATATTATGATTGCTTTAATGAGATGTATGGATTTCATATATTTTCTTTTAATTGAAATAGCTCCAGACAAAGCATGAAGCCGCTTGATGTAAGGAGTTAAAATAAAATAACACTACTTCAAGGTCAAAACATTGCCAAGGATAAGTGTTAGATGGAAAATATTCTGACCTAGAAACAGCAATTCTTCTCTTTTTGTCAGAAACATGGCTCATTGAATGTGAGGGCTAAAGGGCAAAATAAGGGAAGCGAGAGTTACAAGGTTGCCGAAAGTAAATTCA
>NC_136501.1:32865607-32873107 GCF_053919585.1 Euprymna scolopes
GTGTTTGTAAGGCTGAAAAGGTGCCAAGTACTGGGTCACGTGTGCCATTGTCCAACCTTCTCCATCTCGATTATATCCGCATTTATTCTGTCGGCGGATTTGCTTTTTTTTTTGTTAGACCAGAAACACACACACACGCACGCGCGTGCACGCACACACACACACACACACACACACACACACACACACACACACACACACACACACACACACACACCTCTGTGTCATTTTCGAAACAAGCGCGTTAATGCGTTTCATTACTGGCTAGAATAATGGAATGCATAGCACTAGCAGCACCAGGAAATATCTTAATCTTTGAAACTTGGCGGACAGGAATTGCGTTTATTTTGAAGCGCAGGAAAAATGGCGAAGAGTTTATAGATGAACTGTGTTGAAAAGTACATTTTCTTACGTTCGACAAACTTGAAGAAATAAATACGTTTTCAGCGTGCAATTCTGGAAACACTCGTCTACGTATAGTTTTTTTAAAATAACTTTCTTTTTATTTATTAACTATAACCCCCCCCCTCTCTCTCTCTCTCTCTCTCTCTCTCTCTCTCTCTCTCTATATATATATATATATATATATATATATATATATATGAAATACGTCTTCGACAATCGGTCCGACATTAGCTTTGTTGCTGTCAAGCTGAGGTATGATTCTGTTCTGTCCAAAAAGGCCTCCCGGGTTTTACCTCCGTTTTAGTTGATTGATAGGTGAATTCTTAGGTGCAACTACAGGGGGAATATCCACGAGACTGTTCAATAATTTTTTTCAATAGTGCACTTCACGTAATCCGCTGGCTTTTCAAGACTTCATCTGACCTTGTGTCTAACTTCTTGTAGAGGAGTTGAATAAATATATCAGTGAAATATGTACAATTTAGAAACAGAGTTAGGGTTTCATACTTTCGCGAAATAGCGATCGTTCACATGGAAACAGATTGAGCAAAGTTCACTTATTCAGTTATCGTTAATTGGAAAGTTTCTGCTTTTTTCTCACAACTTTTCAACTAATGATCGAATAGGTGACCATTCCAAAATTTGTTTCTTTACTCACGAAATCATGGTGTTCAAAATGTTCTCGATTCTCTACTGCTTTTTTTTTTCATAAATAAACTAGCAGAGTGCCCGGCATTGTCCGGTCGTAAAATATGCTTAAATATGATATTTTGATTAATGCAGATTTCGTATTTATTATAATATATTGGACCCAATTTATAGTAATGGGTTAAAAAGTTAAAAAAATAAAATAAAATAAAATAAAAAATACTCGTGCGCCACCACCGGGAATCGAAACCAAAACATTTAGCTTACGACTTACTTTTTCCTTTAACGTTAATGCCTGAGCTATAAAGACATGTTTGCTACAAGTCTGAAAATTAAAACATGAATCAATAACTATTAAGATACGCATGCATATTCGTAATGTCGTCGTTCGACCTTCACCTGGCAAATTTCATTTCTTTAATTTTCACACATTTGCACCAATTTTCCCCGGCTAAAACCAAATATAAGTTTCGCATGAGTTCGAATTACCTGCATATTAAGTTTAATTCTTTGATCAAAAACTGACAGAGGAGTTTGGTAGGCAACATTTTTTTAAACAAGTATATATACGCATACATAATATATATAGAAAGAGGTTTGTGTTTACGATAACCTTTTTACGCAAATATTACGCAAGTATAAATTATGTAGAATATCTGCATGAATATAATTACACTTAATAATTAACTTAAGGGATCATCCCATAAGAAAACCGAAAAAATAATAGGGAATTAATTAAAATGAATGTTTAAAAGAATATGCAAATTAGCTAGATCTTTTGCAGATGAATGCAATTCCACGACACATATATAACAAAGTTGTATTTTCTTTTGAAATAAATAGAAAAAGTGTCCTTGGCCTTTGGGCCGGGATCAGGGTGTGGTGTCTGGTCTGATGCTGTACTTGGGTGTATTTGTCCTTGTTCGGTGGAGGAAGGACCGTCTATACTTAGACAATTATTATTTTTTTAATATTGCCAGAGTGTCCCTTTTTCCATTTCTTTTGGGGAGCTGGTTTACCCCAGATTAAAAATGACCTTGTGTCACATTTTTCTTTCGCCAGGAAGCAAATGCATACCAATACAAAAAAGGCTTTTTAATCTGAATATCAACACACACACACACATACACACGCATATATATATATATATATATATATATATATATATATATATATATATGGATTAACATTGCTTTTGCGATAATCGGACTCAGTATTTGGATATATATATATATATATATATATATATATATATAAATGTTTACACATATATATATATATATATATATATGTTTATGTATATACGAGGGTAAATCAAAAAGTTTTAAGACAAGTGATATAAATTCAATCTAAATGAAAATAGAGTAACAAAACAAGGTTTAATTGCACTACTGATTACTTAACAACAAATTTGACAAGTTACAGCATTCTAAATCTTTTATTCTTTTTTTTTTCAGATAATATTTTATAATATTAACTTTTTGACAGTCCAAAATGAGCCAATTTGAAGTTCGTGCAAGCATTAAATTTCTAACAAAACTGGAATGGAAACCGACGGAAATCATTAAAGCTCTACAAAATGTTTATGGAGACTCGTCACTTTCTAGAGCTGTTGTTTATCGTTGGATCAGACGATTCAAAGATGGTAGGAATGATCTTCAAGATGACCAAAGAGAAGGTAGGCCTTCAACATCAAGAAATGCTCAAAACATCGAGCTTGTCAGGAATCTTTTTGAAGAAGATCGGAGAATAACAGTGAATGAGATTGCTAAGGAGCTTGACATTTCATTTGGGTCAACCTTTTCAATTCTGAAAGAAGATCATCTTGGTCTGAGTAAGCTTTCTGCTCGTTGGGTGCCTAAAGCGTTGCAGCAGAATCAGTTGAATCTGAGATCAGATCTTTCATTGGCCCTTCTGACTAGAATTGAAGCAAATGAGGCAAACTTTTTTGAACGGGTCATAACCGGTGATGAAACATGGATTTACCTGTACGATCCTGAAAGCAAAGTTCAGTCTAAACAATGGTTACCAAGAGGATCAGCAGGCCCTATCAAGTTCAAAGCAGAAAGGTCAGCTCAAAAAATAATGGCAACTGTTTTTTTTGGGATAAAGATGGAATCGTTTTATTAGATTTTCTTGAAGGACAGAAAACTATCACCGCAAGCTATTACGAAGGAGGTTTGAGAAAGCTGAAGACTTCATTGGCTAAGAAACGACGAGGAAAGCTCCATCGTCAAATTCTGTTCCATCATGACAACGCTCCAGCACACACGGCCAAGACTGTAAGAACAATTTTACGCGAGTTTCGCTGGGAAATCCTTTCACACCCTCCCTATAGTCCTGATTTAGCGCCTAGTGATTTCTTCCTATTTCCAAAACTGAAGGAACATTTGAAAGGAATAAGATTTCAATCCATAAATGAAGCAAAGAAAGAGGTTGTGACCTGGTTCACTAGACAAGTTCCAGAATTTTATGAAGAAGGAATTTATCGATGGAAACATCGCTTACAGAAGTGTATTGAGTTAGGCGGATCGTATGTAGAAAAATAAAGTTTTCAACTTCCATAAATAAAGTTTTTCTTCAATTTGTCTCAGAACTTTTTGATTTACCCTCGTATATATATATATATATATATATATATATATATATATATATATATATATATATATATATATATATATATATATATATATATATATAAATATGTTTATGTGTATATATATAAATATGTTTATGCATATATATATGTGTGTGTGTGTGTGTGTGTGTGTGTTTATGTGTGTTTATATATATGTGTGTGTGTTTATGTATGTGTGTATGTTTGTGTATGTATATATATGTGCATGTGTGTATATGTATGTATGTGCGTGTATATGCATGCGTGTATGAATATATTTAAATATATGTCTCGTTATGAATATGTATACTTAATTCCCCTTTTTCCCTTTTCTCTCTCTCAATTACTTTTTATTAAACTTTCTCTCCCTCCCTATCTTTCCCCATTTTCTGACACGCAACTTGTTATGTCAACGAATACATTTGCAAACCCTTTGATTGACACGCAAAGATTAGTTTATAAACAGACTCCCCCCTACCCACTAACACAATTCACTATTTCGGTAAAATTACGACCCACTTTAATCATTTCAAATTTATTATTGTCTATAAATCCAGCTGTAGCACTTTTGAACAATTTTCCAAAAAGGTTGAAATGTAATTTCTCCATTTTTTTATCCTTCTTTTTTAGAGATCTCGCAACTTTTATAGTTTTTATGTTTGAAGAGCTCGGTGTCGAATAGTTCAGTCTCATTGACTGAAACAGATGGCTGTTTGTAGCTACCATATGTAACTGTTTACCCTCGAATAAATAATAATAATAATAATAATAATAATAATAATAATAATAATAATAATAATAATAATAATAATATATAAAGTTAAGCAATGATGAGCCTGGTCAATACCAGATGGGTGATCATTAGGGTAGGCTAGATGCTGTATGCACCGTGCCGAGTCGTAGAAATTTCGATGTTGGTATTTGGAGGCACGTTTAATTCACTAGGAGAGATGCACCCCCAGTCTTCGTTAAGACATGCATCTAGGAGAAGGAAAACTTTGATGAAAAAACCTGCGGTCCACTGTATGCTCTGACTGGAGAGATCATTTATATATATATATATATATATATATATATATATATATATATATATATATATATATATATATATATATATACTTGTTTATTGTTATATAAACATGCTCACATCCCGCTGCTACAAATAGCCACTTGTTTCAATCAAACAACAGATATCATCAGGCAGCGACTTGACTATTCAAAAGTTCAATGAATAAATAGGTTATTCATTGAACTTTTGAATAGTCAAGTCGCTGCCTGATGATATCCGTTGTTTGATTGAAACAAGTGGCTATTTGTAGCAGCGGGATGTGAGCATGTTTATATAACAATAAACAAGTATTATCAGCTCTTTTTATTGAGCACTATCTAAGAACCTCGTTGAATTCATTAGTCCAATATATTTGAATATAAAAAAACCCCGAGTATATATATATATATATATATATATATATATATATATATATATATATATATATTAGTGATGGGACGATTCCAATATTTTCACGATACAATTACCGATTCCAATTCTTTAAAAATCTCTAAATATTAAACTATAGAGTTGCTATTTTTCCTGATTTCTGTAAAAAACACATGTTAAATATGCAGATATTTTCCTAAACGTAAATTTACACTTGTGGAGGATGATCTCTCAATTTTAACTACTGGTATTTTAAAATTAAGAAATATTACCAGCAATGGAAGATTTTTATTTATTAAAATCAAAGAAAAAAATACAATTAAAAGAATTGTTTTGGCATCGGAAAACAGGCACCAATTTTTTCGATTCCAATACCGATTCCAATACCCCCAACTTTATCAATTTTTCCGATTCCCGATTCCAATACCGATTAATCGGCTCAACACTATATATATATATATATATATATATATATATATATATATATATATATATATATATATATAATATATGTTGTTTGTTTGTAGACGACGAAACACGTGTCAGTGGATAATTATATTTAATATATATACATATATATATATATATATATATGATTAGTTTTTATTGGAAAAAGAAATCCAGCAAAGTGTTCAATTAAAAGAAAAATCCGAAATACAAGAGCGTATTTATATTTTGTGTATAGAAAGTTGTTAAATGAGATAAGTCATTGGTACCGTCGATGTCAAGCCCGATAGTTCGGACTGTTTGATAATATCTTAAACAGTCCTAACTATCGGGCTTGAAACCGACGGTACCAATGACTTGTCTCATTTAACAACTTTCACTGCACAAAATACAATATATATATATATATATATATATATATATATATATATATATATATATATATATATATGTGTGTGTGTGTGTGTGTGTGTGTGTGAGTGTGAGGAAAATTGCAAGCACATACAAAAAAAAAAAAAAATGTGCTAGCTGTTGCGCCTATCGTCAAACCGGAAGTGACGAAGGTTTAAATTAAAGCTAGATAATCGAAAAGAGGCGATGACTTTCGAATATATCGGCGAAAATAGCAACCCCTCCCTGTAGAAAAGTGCCCAGTTCAGAGTAAAGGAATTAATGTTTTGGTCAATTTTTCGACATTTATCGTCCTAAAGATCGAACTTCAAAACGATACCAATCTCGTGAAAATCTGTCGCCTCTGTCAAAAGTTTTTGCGAGGCATACATACATACATACATACATACATACATACATACATACATACATTCAAACATTCATACATACATTTAAACAGACAGGTGAGATTTATATTATAGACTAGCCAGGGTGACCGGCGTTGCCTGGCTGTTTGCAGGTGTGTGTTGAGCAAAAAATAAGAAGTGGTAGTAGGTAGGCAGGCTCGAACCTATAACGCGAAGGAGGAAAACAAAGTAAAAAAAAAAAAAGTGACGCGTTAGCTGTTGCGCCTATCGCCAAATCAGAAGTGACGTAGGTTTAAATTAAGACTAGACTATTGAAAAGAGGCGAGGACTTTGGAAAATATCGGCGAAAAAAGCGACCCCTTCTTGCAGAAAAGTGCCCAGCTGAGGATGAAGCAATTAATGTGTTTGGCTAATCTTTTGGTATTTGTCGTCTGAAGGGTCGATCTTCAAAATGATACCGATCCTGTAAAAATCCATCGCCTCTATCGAAAGTTTTAGCGAGACATACATACATACATACATACATACATACATACATACATACATACATACAATTAAAAAAACACACGAGATTCATATTATAGACTAGCGTGGGTTCTCGGTGTTGCCCGGTGTTGCCCGATGTTTGCAGGTGTGTGTTGAGCAAAAAAAAAAAAAAAAAGTGGCAGTAGGTAGGCAGGTTCAAACCTGTACCGTAAAGAAGAAAAAGAAAGTAAAAAAAAAAAAAATAACGCGTTAGCTGTTCCGCCCATCGCCAAACCGGAAGTGACATAGGTTTAAATTAAGGCTAGACAATCAAAAAGAGGCGAGGACTTTGGAAAATATCGGCGAAAAAAGCGAATCCTTCCTGTAGAAAAGTGCCTACTTGATGGTGAAGGAATTAATTTTTTAGGCCAATTTATTCTTCAAAAAGTTTCGTCTCGGTTTTGCATCATCAAAGTCATATGGATATATATATTTTTTAATTTTGAAATCACAGCATTATAATATATAAGAATCGATAGAATACTGACTCTATAATAATATATACGAAATCTGCATAAATTAAAGTATCATATTTAAGTGTATTTTATCACCGAGCTACGCCGGGGGACTGCTAGCTTAGATTAATACTTTTGCAGTTTTAACAAAAGAGCTACAATAATATCAGGGCATCTCCATTTCCGCTGACCATCCACAGAATGCCA
>NC_136501.1:32878107-32913107 GCF_053919585.1 Euprymna scolopes
ACTCCAAAAAAGTTCCGATTTTTCCAAATCCGATTAATCGTCCCAACACTAGTATATATACGAAGGTCTCTTATCTTTTAAACTCAAAAACTAAAATATTGAAGAGCTTCGAAGGGGTACCATTAAAGCGAGCGACTTTTTATGCCCCACCATTTGTTTTTCTACATAGTCACCAGCATTCTCATTGCACTTTTTGCCAGTGATGAACGATGCATTGGACGTAAAAGTCAGGAGCGCGCCTTGTCACTCACATCTCTATCGCCGCTCAAAAATCGACGAACCCATCTCCTAATTGTACTGATATCAACTGTACCGGCTTCATAAACGTTTAACAGACGCCGGTGAATGTTGATCTGTTAAATTTTTCTGCACAGAGGAATTCAATAACGCATCTTTGAATCTGATATACATATTATATATGCACACACACACACACACACACACACACACACACACACACACACACACACACACACACACACACACACACATACATATATATATATACATTAGTGATGGGACGATTCTAATACTTTTCCAGATTCCGTACTAAATTCTCGATTCCGATACAATTACCGATTCCGGTTTTTTTTTTTTTTTTTTTTTAAATAAATCTCTAAATATTTAACTATAAACTTGATATTTTTCCCGATAATCGTAAAAACACATGCTAAATGTGCATATATTTTCCCAAACGTAAAAACACACTTGTGGTGAGGTATGATCTATAGATTTTAGCTTTTGGTAGTTTAAAATCAATAGAAATCAATAGAATCGGAAAATATGCACAAATTCTTCGAATTCCGATACCGATTGCGATACCCTAAAAATTTCTGATTTATCCAAATCTCGATTCAAATTCCGAGTAATCGTCCCCACACTAATATATATATATATATATATAATTTTTTGAAAAAAAATACTTTTTACTAATGGGGCGATCCTGGGACACGATGAATAAAACAGAGTTTATATTTTTATTTTTCAAACAGTTCTAAATTTCTAAAAGCCTATAAAAAAATACTATCGTCAAATATAGCTTCCTTTACATTTTGGGGCGATGTAATGACAAAAAGTTAAACAATTCATTAAAAACAAACAAACAAACAAACAAACAAACAAACCAGCAAACAAACAAACCAACCAACAAAAAAAACAAAACAAAAAAAACAAGATGGCTCCCATCATTTTTTGAAAGCTATTATTCCCGACCCTGGTTCCTCCTCCCCTTCCCCCCCCCCCCAATCGATTAATCAGCTTCCTCATATAGTCACAGATTCGCTCACTATAAACACCTTCGCCCGCTACCCCCTTCCTCCTTCCCATTCATTTTCCCCTCCTACTACTTGACATCGACGTACGTAAGAGAAGTCAGAAGAAACAAAGCTATATAATATCCAATAATATGCAGAAGATATTAATTCATTCTTGTAAATATCCGATTTTATTCTAGAAAGAATTCTGACTAGAAAAAGTATCGGGGAAACCAATGCCAACAATAGAATCTTCGGATTCAGACGATGATGATGATGATGATGATGATGATGACGACGACGAAGTCGTTGTTGCGTTCTTAATTAGATTACATCATATTCTAACTGTTCCTTTACCATCCCTGAAAAAAATTTTTTATTGGCGTTCGGAACTATTTATTCATGTACATGTTTATTTATTTATTTTTTTGATCGCTTTGGGAATTGAAGTAGGGCGACCTCTGGAATGAATGTGGTATGATAGCGATTGAAGACACTAGCTAGGAATAGCATAGACAATTTAAGGTAGCGTAACAAGGATGGCCATAGACACCCCCCCACCCCTCCTCCACATTTTTGGATGGCGTTGTGCCTAATATTTATGACATGTAAAATTTACGTAAATAAATAAATTTTTCAAAGTGTGGTATACAATTAAAACAATTGGGATATTTTAAGTAGGCAGTCTATAGAGAAAATGCAGTACCAATGGAAGAACGAAATGAAGAAAAATGCTTGAACAAAAATGGGTTAAAATGCCTCTCGCTTAGAATATGATAGGAGGCAGGATGACTGCACATATCAGTTCCTAAACTTTGGATGGCCTTGGCCTAATTTGTTACCTTCATATATATATATATATATATATATATATATATATATATATATATATACATATATATATATATATATATATATGTATGTGTGTGTGTGTGTGTATATATATATATATATATATATAACTACATTTACTCACATAAATTAATATACGAATGTATAAATTTATGCGTAAACTTTAAGTATTTACTTCTAAAGTGCTCAATACGTAGGTAGAGCTAGTTAGTAAGTTATAAAATATATATGGCGATTAAGCTACACTGAATATTCCGCGTTTCATCCACTCTAGCATTCTTTAGGATAAAATATATATGGCTAATCCTAGAGTGGATGAAACGTGGAATATTCAGTGTAGAGCGACGCTATATATATATATTTTATAACTTACTATATATATATATATATATATATATATATATATATATATATATATATATATATATATATATATATAGGGTGACACTCCCCCAAAACGGGCCCCAACTCTAATTACGCCCCGTTTCTTAGTATTTTGTCTGACTGAAATGAAACTTTGGTCATAACTAGTTTATTATATTCAAAACATCACATCAAAACACTAGGGTCTTTGGCCTTTTTTTCTCCGTTGACTGTAAAATGCTCAGAAAAACAATTGAATGTCCTCTGTTTTTTTTTGGTCACTATATATATAATATATATATATATATATATATATATATTATATATATATATATATATATATATACATATATACATATATATATATATATATATATATATATATATATATATATATATATATATATATGCGTGTGTTTTAGTCTGAACAAGCTATCTGATGTAGCGAAAATAAATTATTAGTGTGTGTGTATGGGTGTGTATGTGTGTGTGTGCGTGTGTATGTATGTATTTATATGTGTGTGTGTGTGTGTATGTACGTACGTACGTTTGTTCGTGTTTGCGAAAGTGTGAAAGTCAGACAGATTTAAAGGACATCTACGAAATACACATGCACACTGAAATAATTTTACAACTACATATTTTCGCTCTAATATATATATATATATATATATATATATATATATATATATATATATATATATATATATAGCGATGGCGCATATTAACTCATTCGAGCAATTGCTCCGAGTCACTTAATAGGCAATAGACGGTGGCAGCCGATTTGACATCCCCGCTGAAAAGAGGTCTCTACGAGCATTTTGTTTGTTTCATTTCAATATTGTTTTTAATAAAATAAAAATATTCGTAAACTCTTTTGAAAATAAATATATTTATTTACTTTTATGATTGTATCGCATATAATTTTTTTTCAAATAAATGTGTTTATTTAGATATTTTTTAATATTTTTATTTATAGACGTATTTTCACATGTGCGTGCGTGCATGCGTGTGTGTGTGTGTGTGTGTGTGTGCGTGCGTGTGTGTGTGTGTTTGTGGGATCAAGAAAGTACTGACGCTTGTCTCTAGTCTTTGGTCAACATTTTGGTACTCACTGATTAAAAATCTTTCAACTGACTTGTTAACGAAATAAAATCGCCCTTCGCAAACAAAACCTGGAAAAGAGATCCAAGCAATACTTAAAAAAAAAACGAACAATGACGGTATTTAACGAGATTCGGCGATTCGTGTGGCGGCCATATTGGCTTCTCCAAATTATTTTGTGCCTGAAGATTATTAATCTAACAACTCGGACAAGTTTTATTGTTGTTACTATATATATATATATAGTAAGTTATAAAATATATATGGCGATTAAGCTACACTGAATATTCTGCGTTTCATATCGCCATATATATTTAATAACTTATTAACTAGCTCTACCTACGTATTGAGCACTTTTGAAGTAAATACTTAAGGTTTACGTAGAAATTTCTACTTTCGTATATTAATTTTATGTGAGTAAATGAAGTATATATATATATATATATATATATATATATATATATATATATATATATATATATATTACACGTCGTGTAATTTTATTGGAAGGAAATCGAAAAAAATTCTTCAATTATAACATCTTGAACTTATTAGCAAAAAACAAAAAAACAAAAAATAATTAGTATTACGTATGCAATGATATATTTTCAATGCAATATTTTTCTCTTTATAACCGGTTTAGATTTTTAAAAATTACTTTCTAAAATTTATTGACAATTTTGAAAAAATAAATAAATCGACATGTTTTTCTGACAACCAGTTCAAACATATAACTGGATTTTT
Organism: Euprymna scolopes; assembly: GCF_053919585.1. Classification (NCBI taxonomy): domain Eukaryota; kingdom Metazoa; phylum Mollusca; class Cephalopoda; order Sepiida; family Sepiolidae; genus Euprymna; species Euprymna scolopes. The sequence continues at coordinate 32,882,424 of NC_136501.1, forward strand.
ATATCTTGTTAAAAAACAATCGATGAATTGTCGTGATTTTTGGATATGTTACTATTTTCGACATGGCAATTAAGGAAGTCCTGTTGTTTTCACTTAAAAACCACATATTACAAAAATTGATCTGTTGACTTTATCTTAACAAGTATCGATTTTTCCCCCAGTTTATTCATTATTAGGTTTGGGGTTAAAAAATAAATAAATAAATATAAAAATATAAAAAAACAACACCTGACAAATCCATTTTCACATATGTGCAAAGACATAACAATCTCAGCCTATTCATCAATATCTCTTGAAGGAAAACTTTGCAAACTCTTAAGAAATCCCAGGCTTCTATTGTTCCGCGAAACCTTGGTTGGAAACCTCAGCTCTACACACATTTCTTCCTGACAAAATGCAAATCGCCGTTTCCTAAATTAATTGATCTAAACAGTTGGAATGAAGAAAGGTTAAGACGAAAAAAAAATAATTTTCATTTATCGCCCTCCCACGGCGTGAAAATGTGACACAAGGTCGGCAAAGTGGGTTTTTAAAATCCAGATCACTCTGGCCGAACAAAAATTGCCTGAGCAGCCCCGTCGGCACTCTTCAGTAAGCATGCCTGCTGAGGCGACTAGCAATAAACTAATCTTTCCTCAAAAGGTGAGAAGGTAAAGCCTGAGAAAGTGGGCCTCCTACAGCTGACCAGGGTCATCCTAAAAAAAAAAAAAAAAAAAATGGCGGAGACACTACCGGTCTGATTTCGCTATGAATTCGAGCACCGATGGATTGGTTCTAATATTTTGTTTTGTATTCTAGAATTCAATTTCAATAAATCACAGAAACCTATTTTTTTTATACATATACATTTATGTTTAAGGACTTAAATATTTTAATTGTTTGAAATAAAATATTTTTCCATAACTCACTAAACAAAGACTTTACTTCGTTTCGTTTCAACTTACTTTTGCCATTCTAACTTTTTAGATCAATGAATTTAGTGAACGGGCGAACGGCTATTGGTGTTTTGCCAGAAAGAACGGTGTGTAGCCTAATTTAAAAGTTTTTTTTTTTTATTGTTTAATAAAAAATACAAGATTTATTTTAACGTTAATATGTTCAGTGTTTTTTTAATGTGCCAGTCTTGGCGATTGTATGTTGAATGTCGAAACAGTGATAACATGGCCGCCAAAAGGTGATGTTACTTAGGAAATGCAAAATGCGAAATCTGGATACATGAACCGAAATACGTTTTAATAGTTTTTGGCGCAAAAGACGACAAAAAAGAGTACCTTTCGTATTTCACAATTATTTACAAATTACATTGAAATAAATTAGCTTAAAATCAAATTTGGAATTTGGAATAATAATCATGCAAGAATTATAAATTAAATGTTGAAAGACTGTTTTACAAGAATATAAGTTTAAATTGGCGTCTGATACATATCTGAGAGGGGCGCGCGCACGCGCGTATGTTTTTAAGTTAAGAGTATTTATTTTAATGGTTTCATTAAGAGATTCGTTCATTTGTTTAATACGAGTATTGGAGAGGGGAGGACTATACATTAAAAAAAAAAAAAAAAAAAAAAAAACTGGGGATAACTCCATCTTAATAAGAAACCCATAAGAGATTCTATTTTATTTTAAAATAATTTTTATTTGAACAAATTTTTTACCTTAAAAAAAAAATCACTATAAAAGCAAAGGAAGCTGCGACTATATATATATATATATATATATATATATATATATATATATATATATATATATATATATATATATATATATATATATTTTAATGTAACCATGTTTATAAAACGCAACAATTATTAAAACTTATTTCGTTTCGTGTATCCGGATGTCGCATTTTATATTTTCCAAGTAATGTCACATCATCAATGTTTCCAACATCATCAATGTTTCGATATTCAACTTACGATTGTCAAGATAGCCCATAATCTTTAAGGAAAACAACATTTTTAAAAACTACTGTATATCGTTCTTGGATAAAATTATATGGGTCATATCTGTATTGTTCAATTAAATATGTCTTTGAGGAATCCTCCCCCTCCCCTCCATATGCTTTAATAATTACATTTTACTCACCTATGAGTGACATTTACGAGCGTATTCTAATTTTCCTTCAGGGAATAACGTTCCGTTCTGCTAGATCTACAGCAGATGTGCTTACAGTTATATCTCATAGGATTAGGGAATCTATTGACAAAGGCTTCCTTTCCAAGGCAATTGCTCTTGATATATCGAAGGTCTTCGATAAGGTATGACATAAGGGCTTACTTCACAAGATTTCCAGCTACGGTATCACTGATAATGTTTTCTCAATCATTAAATCATTTCTCTCCGATAGGTTCATAAGAGTAGTGGTTGATGGGCAGAAATCAGAGGCCCACAGTATTAATGCTGGAGTCTCTCAGGGGTCCATCCTGGGCCCAACTCTCTTCCTGATCTACATCAATGATCTCCCAAAACACATACTTAAATCATTCGTTGACATCTATGCTGATGACGCGACCATCTATGGCAACACATCAAAGGCCGTAAATGACAATTTTCTCTCTGATTCTCTCTCCTCTGATCTTGAGCGCATGGTACAATGGGGTAAGAGGTGGCTGGTTACCTTTAATGCATCTAAAACCAAGCTCCTATCTTTACATCATAAACGCTCTGATCCCCATCTGGCATCAATTGAAATGGATGGCTCTCGTCTAGGGGAGATCCCATGTTTTGATGAGCTTCTGGATTTGACCTTTACTCCTGATCTGAAATGGAATAGATACATCGTCTGTGGCCAAGGTCGGTGGGAAAATGGTGGGATCCTTCTACCGCTCCAGAAGATATCTCACTAATGATGCAATTCTCTATCTATATAAAAGCCAAGTACGTCCAAGGATGGAGTACTGTTGACACGTCTGGGCAGGAGCTGCTAAAAAAGCCTATCCTGCCTTGACAGAGTACAAAATAGACTTCGTGGCTTAGTGGGGAATGCCTTTTCTCTTCCCTGCAACCTCTCTCCCACAGAAGAGATGTTGCGAACCTATCTTTGTTTTATCGTTATTTCCATGGCAAGTGCTCGTCTGAGCTCCAATCTCTGCCCCCCCTCTCGCCAATCTTTCTCGAAAAACATCTGTCTAGCTGAAACTACTGTCAATAATTTTCCCCACTCTTTATCTGTGCCTAAATCAAAACGTAGATTCCACGAACAAAGCTTCTTTCTTAGAACTGCACACCTGTGGAACTCTCTGCCGCTTGCCTGTTTCCCTCCTGACTCCAACTTGGATGTCTTCAAGTCCAATATAAACAAATTGCTGATGAACCACCCCTTAAGTAATGACACTATATCAAATCTCCGATACTAACTATTACTACGATACTACCCCATTGATTACTGTACACACAATAACCCTTATCCCCGAGTGGCTTCTGGGCCTTGATAAGTGGCGACCTCCATGTAAAAAAAAAACAAAACAAAACATACAGCACTGCTATTATATTATAGAAGATGGCCTTGCTATAAGAAAAAAAATTAGTTTACGGTAGTTAGCAAACCGATGCGTAAGGTCAAATGAACATGTAACCATATGTAACTCGCCTCCCTCGTACCCTTCCTTCCCGTAAATATCTATTTAGTTTACGGTACTTGTACAATTTAATCAAGACATTAAAAAAATGCAAATATCGAAAAAGGTTATATTGTACGTATTCGTTTTGGACTGAAGATCCCCGAAAAAAAATTCACTTTGATCGAGTATTTTTTTACAGCGAAAAAACACGTTTTTATGAGAGTGCGTTGAAGTCAGCCATTATGGAATTTGCTGGACACGCCACGGGGAGATAACTCAATTTAAAGCGCAGACACTTCCTAATACTTTTCTTCCTAAAAATCGAACCTTTTTCTCGATATCATAACAAATGTTTCTTTCCGCTGTAAAAAAAAAAAAAAAAGAAAAAAAGAAGCCTACTTGATGAAATTAAGTGAATTTTCTTTTCGAAGAACTTCGTTCCATAACGGATACATACAATATAACTTTTTTTTTTTTTTTTCGATATTTTCATTTTTTAATGTCTTGATTAAACGGTACAAGTATCTAGTTTACACCTTACGAGGACAGACTTAGGCACGAAGTTTACCAAAAGAGAGCAATTTTGCATAGAAACAAAAATAAATAAAACTGCCCGAGGTTGGAAAGATTTCTCTTTTGCAGACTGAGAACAAGATGACCCTCAGCCGCTATCTATCTATAGGTCCCTCCGACGTTATGTGTACAATCACTAAGGTTTTACACAATACCGGCGACGTCATCATTTGGTGTGTACATTATTTTCTGTGCCAATGTTACGGATGCTCAACGACGCTAAAATTATGTAACGTGGAAGTTTTTTTTTCTTTTTTTTTTTTTTTTGCAATCGGATTTTCATATTTACGTTTATTGATTTAGAAAAAATATTAATTTAAAAAATAAATGGAGTTATTCATCCGCTTGGCTTGGCTTATATTTTTCCCTATACAATAAATAAATGTATTCTAACATCTGCAAAATGAAATTGATTTTTTAATAGTTTTTCTCTTTTAACAATTGCGTTGAAATCATATTTCAAACGAATAAGAAGGGCGGGGGAAGAAAGGTTATCAATTGTTTGCCTATATTAAAAAAATACAATCCCCCCACTATGTGTACCTGTACCAGGATTTCACAATAGAATATAAATTTGAAATAGCACGAATATATATATATATATATATATATATATATATATATATATATATATATATATATATATATATATATATATTTGATAATATAAATTTGAAATAGCACGAATATATATATATATATATATATATATATATATATATATATATATATATATATATATATATATATATTCGTGCTATTTCAAATTTATATTCTGTTGTGAAAAGTTACACGATTTTTTCGGAAAACTTCGTTTCATAACGGATACGTGCAATATAACCTTTTTGACTAAACTGTACAAGTACCGACTTTTTAAACATGAATGCGTTTACGCATTCACAATGATGATTGCATAGAAACGTTGTTTTAAAGCGCCGATAATGTAACGCATTTTCATTATTTTCCGATGCTGTAAATTTTTTTTAAAAAATTAGCATTTTATTTGAAGCTTCTTATTTTAAATGGTACAAAAATTAGGATGATAATATTAAATTAAATTGCAGTTACATGGTGTTACATATACGGGGGGGGTAAATCTGTAACGCGCATTTGAGGTATCTCTCCCCCTCTGTCTGTCTCTCTCTCTTTCTTGCAGAGAGTATTATTTATTTTTGTTTATTCACCTCCTCTTCAAAATGTTAGACACAGGGTCAGGTGAGGTTGTGAAAAGCCAGCGCGCTCGCGCTAGGTAAAGTGTACTCTTGCCTATAAAAATGTCAGGGCAGTCTCGTCGATATTCCTCGGTGGGGTGGGGAGCGATTAGCAATAAACTCACGCTTTCTCAAAGAGAAAAGGTAAAAAGCTGAGAGAGTGGATCTGCCAGAACAGAACGATACCTCAGCTCGACAGCAACGAAGCCACTGTTAAATTAATTGTCCAGGACGCACCATCGACCAGTACAAACAAATAGTCTATGTTATTGTTACGTTGAGTGCCGTATGCAACAAACAAGAGTTTATACATGATATATTTCTGAACCAAAATGCAATGCTATCTATCTATCTATCTATCTATCTATCTATCTATCTATCTATCTATCTATCTATCTATCTATACGCCGTAATACATCTATCTATCTATCTATCCGCCGTAAATACATCTATCTATCTATCTATCTATCTATATACCGTAATACCTCTCTCTATCTATTATATTAAAGGAACGTTGTCCATGTGTCTGTGTGTCTGTGTGTCTGTACGTCTGCGAGTTCGTTCCCTATGGACACGAAAACGGTTGAGTCGATTTTTATGAAATTTTACACGGAGGTACTTTATGTGCCTGCCAGTGTTCTAATATAGGTTTTGCGTCGGAATGTCTTCGATAAATATCGATAATCGATAATCGAAATAACCCGAGGAATAAATGGAACAGGCGATTTTGACTTAAGCCAATCTCTTACACAGCCTAACATCACAGATGCACAGATAAGTTTTATTACCACACAAGTCGAAAGGCCCAACATATAAAATAAACAATGGGTTCTTTGATATGACAGGGGCACGTTCGAAATGAATGTTCCTTTTTAAAACACAATTTCACAATGATACTTGACTTTTTCATTTTAAACTTAAATTCAAACCATTATCACCACACAAGCAGTAATGCCAGGCATATAAAATTAACAGTTGGTTCTTTGTAAGTACGTGCAAAATGAATAGCAGATGTATAAATATTTTGACACCTTTTTTTTTACTTAAAAATTCACGAAAAATCAGGAAATTGACCAATTTTAATGAAATTTTCAGTATTTATCAAATAATGATTACGGAATATAATGAACCCATAATTTTTATTTAGTGTAATATTTATATGTAAGGTTCTAATATTTTCCTTGCTTGAATAAATATATAATCTTCAGCATAACATAATTTTTATATAATCTTGAAAAAAAAAAATTAATTTAAAAAAGGAACAAAAAATAATTTTTAAAATGGTAAAAATCATACAAACTTTCACGATAGGAGTGTATAGATGTACGGCTGAAGAAAAAAGAAAATCAACATACCACCCTCCAACTGCCTGCCGTCAATTTCAGAGAGCATTTTGGCTTTCTGACATTTTGGGCTTCCATAGGATCCATGCTTGAAGCCAGAATCTCTCGCTTTTGGTGGTTAATTAAGCTATACTTTTTCTTTTGTACAGACAATGTGTGTTTTTTTTTTAATTCAATATCTTAGGACTTTACTTTACTAATTATCTCTGAAATAGACCAAGAAAACTAATATTTATCTTTCAAGGGATTTCTACAATGAATTTATTTAACTTCAAAACTTAGCTTAAATTGTTAGTTTCCGAATGTTGCCATGAAAACATTTTTCATTATACGCCCTTTTTTTTATGTGTACAAATATTTTTCCTTTTGGAAATTAACTTTAGTCTTTAATTTTTCAAATACAATCAAAAAGTAGTCGGAAACCTACAAAAAAATATGATAACCCGACTTTCAAAACTGTGTCCCCCATCAGTTTTCCGCCTTTAATGCCCGAACCTAGTTATTTGGTATGACAAAGGCGCGTTCGAAACGAAGGTTTCTGTATAAAGCACAATTGAAGCATGATACTTGACTTTTGCATTTTAGGCTTAAATTTAAGCCATTATATATAAATTTAAGTTTATAAAATCAATAGTAGGTTCTCTACAGTGCAACGTAGGCGACTATATATTGTGAACTTAGTCACTGTGAGAGGTATGTTAAGCTTCCACCAGATGCATCGCGATGGGCCCCCAACTAGAGCAGGTAATCAATCGATTTGATTGAAAATGGTCAATTTCATCGATTTCAATGACAATAAAAATATGGGAGTGTGAAATATTCGTTGATCATCATTCAATCCGAGGCAACGTCGGGTCTCTCTGCTAGTTTCATATAAAACTTAGAATGCTTTTTATTTTCTATTGCTTATAGACTTAAATATCATTACCCTTAAAAAGCATTATATATATATATATATATATATATATATATATATATATATATATATATGTGTGTGTGTGTGTGTGTGTGTGTGTGTGTAAATAAATAAATATTCTCACAAAGGAAATTAAAACACTCATCAATCATCATCATATCGTATGAATCCGAAGATTCTATTGTTGGCAATGGTTTCCCTGATATTTTTCTAGCGATAATTATTCATAGAAAGACATCGGATTCTTACGGGAGGGACCACGTGAAAGTTGTCAACATCCTGAGTAAAAGTGATTTTTGTGGAACGAACTAGATTCGAACTTGGGACAAGGGACATCGACATCTTCAGTTCGTGTCGTGAAGCACAGCTACCTCCTATTTAAACACCAGTCAGTTTTTACTGTTGCAAGATCCAGCCCCCCCCCCATCCCCCCAAAAAAACACATTGTATTGAGAACAAAAATGAAACTGGCTTCTAGCTAGGATATCTAGAACAGATAGTACACTTTGAAATACACACACACACACACACACACACACACACACACACACACACACACACACACACACACACACACACACACACACACACATACACACACACACACACACACACACACACGTGTGTCCGTGTGTGTGAAAATAAACAGATTTTAAAAATTAGGTCAAGGCCATCAACTGTGTGGGCGAAACGATGTACGTAGTAATCCCGCCTATCTTTATTTCTTAAATCGTTCGTTCAAAGAAATATTCGTTTTTAGCCACCACTTCAGCAGTCACCACGATACCACATTTACTTTCTCACGATTAAAATATTCTTAGTCGTTTAAACTTATACTACTTTGAACGTTGGTATGATTGAGAGGAAGTTGATCAATCTAGTACTGAGTAAAGGTCGGAGTAAGGGCGAGAATGATTGCTTTCTCACAGCAAAACGATGGGAGCCATCTTGTTTTATTTTCTTATGATCGACCGATCGTTTAACTTTGGCTTATCCTTGTATTGTCCCAAAGTCTAAAGAAAAAACCTTTGTCGAAGTAAAAATATTGACAGAAAAAAAATAAAATAAAAAAATAACTGGAAAATAAAAATACAAATACTTATTTATTCATTTTTCGATAATCATCATCACTATTTACCGACATAAATTATTTGAAAACAACAACAACAAAAAAGTACAGTTGGGAAATTAATAAAAAAACAAATTGTCATTTTTTTTAGCTCCTTATTTGTGATCTATTTGCGTTTGTAAAATATAATATTTAATTTACTTTTTTCCCCCCTTTTCACTTTGGAGCAACTACTTCACAAGGCCCGAAGGCTACTCGAGGATAAGGGTTAATGAATGTAAGGCGGTAGTGTAGCATTAATGGTGTAACTTGAGTAAAATTTGATTTATGGGGACAGCGCAACAAGAATTGTTTAGATTGGATTTGAAGGCTACCATGTTGTATTCAAATGGAAAGTAGGCCAGCGGAACAGTGTTCCACAGGAGAGCAGTTCTGGGGTGGAAGCTTTGTTCATGGAATCTGCATTTAGATTTATGCACAGACAGTGGGGAAATCGTATATAGAGGTTGTAGCTGGTTGTGTCTTGTGAACGTTTGACAAGGGGGAACCTTACATTGGAGTTCAGTCGTATAGTAAATGCTGTAAATAAATAATGACTTTCAGCCTTTACTTAGTTTCGCTTATGTGCATATTTCCTGTCCAGTATCAAAATGGCTATTGCAGGTTATATGTTTGCTTTACCACAGACAGCCGTACGAAAAAGTGAAAAAAAAAAAAAAACAACAACAAAAAAACAAAAACAAATATATAGCATATAAATGTTATCAAAAGCAAGATAATTTACTCTTCTACCTAGGTGAATAAGTGTTGTTTTTAGTTTGTTTTTTTTACTTATTTTAAAACGTTTACTCGGTTCTAAAACAAGTAGGGTCGAGTGTTATGTGAAAATAAGGAAAAATGGTCGGCCCGCATCTCTTACATTTTTAAAGTCTCTGCAATGAACCAAAAATCCAAAATAAAGCAAATATAATGTTTTTCTACAAATTTCTCAACTGCATTTTTATTAAAATAATTTATGTTGATAATAGTAATGATATTTTCCTTGTTTTAAATGAGTTTTCTTTTTTCTTTTTTTTTCAGTATAAAAGGAAAATGACAGAAATTGAAACTCCATAAAAATGTCAATATGCCTTTAGATGAATTTGAAGGACCGATTTTAGTATTAAAAAATTCTATTTTCAAGGCTTTATATATATATATATATATATATATATATATATATATATATATATATATATATATATATATATATATATATATATATATCAGGAAGATCTGATATTTTCATTGCAATCTTTGCTTTCGTATAAACTGTATCGCCTGAAGAGGTCTTTAGTTACTGGGAACTAGCTGACCGGAACTTGCTCATGACTGTGTAGCAACATATTACTACTTATGTAAAAACAAATAAAGAGTATCTCCATATATGCTCGCAACCGCAAAAGGTGAATTTTTCGAGTTAGCCCCTAAAATGTAATCGTACTACGATATATGAAACTCGGTAAAAAAATGTCAATCTATAAGACAATAAAGAAGAATTCTCAATTAAATAAATTAACGTTCCTTGTAGGAGTGCAACCGCCATCGTTAATACTTGCGATGGATGATGGCTATCGGCTGTTTTATAGGAACTGGATATTTTTTTTTGCCGTGCGAAAGATTTTGAAATGCGCCATTTATGTGGTCTGATTTATCGTAGTTGAATTTATCTGAAAGAAAGTATAACGTCTTTATTGAACGAGCAACGACTTTGGTAGAAACATGGCCGCCATTATTATCTTTCCTCTTGTCGAAATGTACATTAAAATGGTCATGTGAACTGAGTACCCTAAAACAACATTACACACACACACACACACACACACACACACACACACACACACACACACACACACACACACACACACACATATATACATTCACACACACAAGCATATATATACATTCACACACACATATATATATTTATATTCACACACACACACACACACACACACACACACACACACACACACACACACACACACATATATATATATACATACAGGAGAAAGAGAGAGAAAGAGAGAGTGAGAGAGAGAGAGAGAGAGAGAGAGAGAGAGAGAGAGAGAGAGAGAGAGAGAGAGAGATGGTCTGTTAGTATTTTTTTTATCTCCGTTGTTAACTTGCTAATCTGAAAGGAAAGGATGCACCTTTATAGCCTATTCGATCATCCCGTTATTCTTCTGGTCTTAAAAAAAAAAATAATAAAATAACTCGTCCATTCGTGTTGCACTAAAATTTGCATTCATATGACAATGAACGAAGAAATTGAATTGAGCCAGATTTTCCTGGAAAATTCTAGTTTCACCTCCAAGCACCTAAATGTCAAAAAATAGCCGCAAATGACATAAAAAATATATAAATATATTCAAAAACTCATTAGGTTTCGCTTAAAACCTACAAAAGTTAGGATTAATGTTTTTGTTGTTTCGTATTATTATCCTTTTATAAATAAACCAGCCGGGCCCCCGGCGTTGCCCGGTCGTAAAATATGCATTAATATTATATTTTAATTCCTACAAAAACTGAAACATGTGCATGTGAGTATTATGATTTTTCTAAACAATTCACTTCTTGTAAGTAATAAAAAATACTCGAGCTGAGATCGAAATCAAAACCTAAAGACAGTGAGTAAAGTACGATAGCCATTAGGTCGGCTTGGCACGTTCTTTAAAGAGTGTTTTCAAATTGTACTTATTTTTAACACAAGAAATCTGTCATGTGAACCATTCACGCACGCGCATTCGTGGAACAGTAAGCACAAAGGTAAAATTCCGACGACCCTCACATACCAATCTTTTCAATTTTTACCTCTTAACAGTCCATTTTTTCGGATGAAAACCGATTAAAAAGCTTTCCACATGTCTGAGTACCCTATATACCAAATTTCAAGTCTGTAGATCAAAAATCCGTTGAGTATATAGGTTGAGAAGTGTACTCACACATTCTCACTTTATTAGATATATAGAGAGATTGTTTTAATTTATTTTTATTCTCGAAAAATGACAAAATCGAGACAACGCCCACCCCCAATGTAAACACAGAATATTTGAAATGCTAAACGGTATTGTACTCGATAAATTTCGGCGCGTTACTTACGAAAAGACGGTTAATTAAACTGCAGAACCGCCTGTTAAACTACACAAGTTCTACGATTGAATACCCCCCCCCCCAAAAAAAAAGAACGAAAAACATAAAAATATGTTTTTGGAAACCGCTCGTGAAAACTTACTGATATTATTATTTTTACTATTAAATGAGGTGAAAACTTTTTATTCTATGAAAAATATTTATTGTCATTTAAAATGTCCGCCATGTATTCATGCACCTTGTGAAACGTCCACTGACTACACGCGTGCGCGCACGTACATTTCAATAAGAAACCGACTGCGTCGTACACGAAGGCGGTGAAATGTTGCAAAGGATTCCTAGGGTCTAGGAGTCCATACAATGCAAACTGTAAATTTGCGACGGGTTTGATTATCAGACTCGTTGTCAGCAAACTCGTATACCCATAGAAAACCAAATATATAATGAGTGGTCGGTGTTCTTTTGTAGTGTAAGGTAATATTTACCAATGAAATTAAGAAAATAAAAAAAATGAATGTAATTATAAGAAAGTGAAAAAAAGATTTCCGTTTCGATATCGGGAAGCGGAAAAATATCCGAAAAGATGTGTGTGTGTGTGTGTGTGTGTGTGTGTGTGTGTGTGTGTGTGTGTGTGTGTGTGAGGGGGGTATTTCGGCTTTGAAGCCGAAAAATATTTTGGCAGCTATGTATTGGCCCTTTTGGCTCCGTTTGGCTCTTTTATGGCATTTTTACCTAAATGGGAGAAAAAGATGGCCGCCAGTAAAACCTATAGTGATTGCCTTGGATACTGCATAGTGCATGTCTTCAGTATTGATAATTACTTGTTTTCACAAAAAATAAATGCGATATTCGTTCTCAGCATACCTGAAAACCTATGTAAGTCGACAATTGAAAGTTGAATGCCGAGGTGTTGGTAAACTAAAAAAAACAAAAAAACAAACAAACAAACAAACAAATGTTCTGTTCTCTGTACTTAAAATATTTTAGTTTTTGTATTCAAAAATACTAATACGCTTCAATTATGCTCGCAATCCCATAAGTCTATTTTTTGGCGTAGTCTCTAAACTATAAAAGTATAGGAAACTCAGTAAAGGGGCATAACATTTAGGAATAATGACTTTCGCCTAAGAATTTTTTTATATATATATATATATATATATATATATATATATATATATATATATATATATAACTACTTAATTTATTCACATAAAATTAATCTACGAAAGTATAGATTTATGCGTAAACTTTAAGTATTTACTTCAAAAGTGCTCAATACGTAGGTAGAGCTAGTTAGTAATTTATAAAATATATATGGCGACTAAGCTATTTTTTTTTTACACAGTGATCACCACTTATCAAGGCCCGGAAGCCACTCAGGGATAAGGGTTATTTCAAGTACATTACGTTAGTGTGGAGATTTGATGAAGTGTTTACTTAAGGGGGCGGTTCATTAGGAATTTGTTAGCGTTGGACTTGAAGACATCCAAGTTGTAGTCCGGTGGAAAGCAGGCAGATGGAACAGAGTTCCACAGGCGTGCAGTTCTAAGAAAGAAGCTTTGTTCATGGAATCCGCGTTTTGATTTAGGCACAGATATAGAGTGGGGGAAATTTTTCCCAGTGGATTCAGCTAGACGGGTGTTTTTCGTGAAAGATTGGCGAGGGGGGAACAGTGATTGGAGTTCAGACGAGCACTTGCCATGGAAATAACTATAAAACAAGGATAGGCTCGCAACGTCTCTTCTGTGGGAGAGAGGTTGCAGGGTAGAGAAAAGGGCATCTCCCACTAAGCCACAAAGTCTATTTTGTACTCTGTCAAGGCAGGATAGGCTGTTTTTAGAAGCTCCTGCCCAGATATGGCAACAGTATATTCGGCGTTTCATCCACTCTAGGACTCCTCAGGCTTATGCGCATAAGCCTGAGGAGTCATAGAGTGGATGAAACGCCGAATATTCAGTGTAGCTTAATCGCCATATATATTTTATAAATTACTATATATATATATATATATTTTATTTTCAACATGACAAGTAAGTACTATTGTTTTGGCTTAAAACTACATATTTAAAAAAAATTGATCTATCGACTCTATCTTAACAAGCACCATTTATTTGATTTTTGTCCATACTAATCGACGTATTTTTCATCGTTTTCCTAATAGACACTAATAATATGACAAAGAAGAGTTCCAAAATAATTAAAAGAAATGAACGTTCTTTGTTGAAGTACGGCGACCATCGTTAATGCGCGCTGATTATCGGCTGTTTCATAAGTAGGGCTATGACAACAGCATATTCTTATCATTGTTTTTAACTCTCGAGTATATATCCGACACAGTTAGACAGACACAGTTAATCAAACGAGAACCACACATCACTCTATATAAAAACATACGGGTTTGTATTACTGTACACATAGATTCGAAAAAGTTGTCAAAAAACAAATATATAACAAATAAATGTTATCAAAGGCAAGATAAGTTACTTTTCTACCAAACTGGATATATTTTTTGTGTTTTTATTCAATGTAACATATTTATTCAGCTCGAAAAACATGCAGTGTTTACCGATGTAGTGGACAATTCAAAATGGTGCCCGACTCTCTCTTAAACACTAACAGAATACTATTAAAAAAAACACCGAATATATGTCAACCTATGTCACGGTAATATATATTGAGAGAATTTCTAACAGGATTTTGTCTAGTTTATTATTTATAACACCTTTTCCCGAACTTACCGTGTTTAAGAGAGAGTCGGCTGCCATTTTGAATTTTCCAATACATCGGTAAACACTGCATGTTTTTCGAGCTGAATAAACATGTTACATTGAATAAAAACACGAAAATTATATACAGTTTGGTAGAAAAGTAACTTATCTTGCCTTTGATAACATTTATTTGTTATATATTTGTTTTTTGACAACTTTTTCGAATCTATGTGTACAGTAATACAAACCCAAACATACATATAATCAACGGATACACACTCGAAAGTCAAAATAATGAAAAGAATATGCTGTTGCCCTAGACCTATTCATAAGACATGGAATTTCTTTCTCTATTATGCGACAGATTTTAAAATGAGCCTTTTACATGATCTGATTTATCGTACTTGAATTTATCTGCATGAAGTCTTTATTGAATGAGCAACAACCTTACCAACAATATGGCCGCCATTATTATTATTGTCGGTGTACATTAGAATGTTCATGTGAACTGAGTCAAGCGAAGACAAGAAGCACTATCCCAAAACAGCATTCACATCAACTGAGGAAAACCAAAAGCATTACTCTTAAACAATTAAATGTACCACACACACACACACACACACACACACACACACACACACACACACACACACACACAATTAGATAGAGATAGAAATAAATTCCTGATGAACCGCCGACACTTTATCAAATCTCAACACTAACGTACTGTACACGTAATAACCCTTATCCCTGAGTGGCTTCCGGGCTTGATAAGTGGTGACCACCTTGTAAAAAAAAAAAAAAAAAAAAAAAAGAGATAGAATATTAGTATCTTCAGGTCTTAGTCATTAACCAGAACGGATTTTTTTTTTTTTTTTCACATTTTCACTCCGTTATTCGCTTATTCTGTTATTTCATCATCCCGGTATTCTGATCTTTTCAAAACTAGTTCATTAGATTGTTTAGTTCTCTTCCATTGCAAGAACTTAGACACCATGGCCGGAAAGTGGGATTAAGAAGTCAGCGCAGCAGAGAAGGGGCACTCTAACATGCAAAAAGTGCCTGGGCAGCCCCGTCGGCTTTCCCCGGGGAAGGCGCGTCAGGGGCGTCAGGCGATTAGCAATAAACTAACCTCTTCTCAAAGAGAGAAGGTAAATCCTGGGGGTGTGGACCTCCTAGAACTGCACAGAACCAAACTCCCACCACAAAATCGACAGGGACTGAATCATTACAGGAATTGTTTAATTTTGGAGGTCCAGGATAAAAAAATCCCTGAAGGAATTTAGTTCTCTCCCATCGCAAGAAATGTGAAACCAGGGTTGGAAAATGGGATTGAGAAGTCAGTGCTCCCGAAGAGGGGCACTCTGACCTTCATAGGCAGCCCAATCGGCATTCTCTGGTAAAGGCGCCCCGGGCGATTAGTAATAAACTAAACTCTTCTCAAAGAGAGAAAGCAAAGCCACCCTCTTAGAACTGCACAGAACTAAATTCCACCCGCAAAACCAACAGGGGCCGGATAATTACAGGAATGGTCTGATTTTGGAGGCTCAAGATGAAAATCCCTGAACGAAGAAATCAGATCGAATCAGGTTTTGGGGGAAAATTCTGGTTTCACATCACAGCGGCGTCTAAATTCCACAAAATTCAAGCGGCGTTTTTTTTTTTTTTATTTTTTTTTTTTTAATTATCTAAAATTTCCTCCATTTTTTTTTAATTATCTAAAATTTCCTCCATCAGGTTTCGCTCAAAACCAACGAAAATTAAAATTAATGATTTCTTTTATGTTTTGTATTCTTTTTCTTTCTTTATTACTTAAATCAGATACCTACCCCCCCCCACCGAAAAAACTCTGCTCCCCCCCCCCCTTACAAACCATTGTTAAAAATTGCACTTATCATAAAATGCACGTCAATTAGACCCCCCCCCCTGCATATCCAACAAATGATGTGATTAATAAACATTTACAATATTTAGGCAATAGCGTCCAGGGAGGAAATCCCACTCGCCTCCATGACTAAGGAAAAAGCAGATATTACATTTTAAATTATTTATTTAAACAAAACAGATAAACAGATTTTGCAAATGAGGTCAACACCATATAAAAAAAAAAGTATTAAGAGTATGCGCGCATGCGTGAGCATCCTCTGTCGATCTTCCCTACTCTTAACTCTGAATCACTTCGACTTATTCGTCCAAGCAATGTTCTTTTCATAACCATTCATCCATCATGTTCATCTCAACAATCACCAGAATACCACATTTACTCGATAGACTACCTAACTTAAAATATCCCCAATCATTTTTTTAATTTTATACTACACGTTGATCCTAGTTCGAAGGCTAGATAAAAAAGAAGTATATTTTGTATCAAGGATGATAAATCATTGCAACGAAACCGTTAGAATATGATGTAATGCAATTAAGTACGCAACGACAAATTAATGTGATGAATATTGTTGGATATTATATAGCTTGGTTTCTTCTGGCTTCTCTTATGTACGTCGATGTCAAGTAGTCGAAGGGGAAGAGAAATTAAAGAGAGAGAAGGAGGGGAGTGACGGGCGAAGGTATTTATAGTGAGCGAATACGTGACTGATAGTTTGAAGAAGCTGATTAAGGGGTGGGGGGGGGGTAGCTTTCAGAGAAACGATGGGAGCTATTAATATCTTGTTCTGGCACTTCTACACTATTGGGACGAAATTTCGGAAATCGTGATACTGAATTTCACATGAAAACAATATCTACACATTCCTCGTGTTTTTAAGATGATTATATCCAACAATTACGAAAATCGATAAGATAGAAAATTATTTATTAAAGAAAATAAAAAATAGAATTTGATAAAAATGATCGTAAGACACAGGAGAGTTCGAAAGGGAGGTAATTTTCCGTTTCGAATTAAACAAGATGGCGGCAATTTTTCACCTGATAACACGATTAATGCTGTTTTTTTTTAAGTCAGTAAAATTCAGGTAGTTTCGACTGCATAATTTGGGAGCTACCATTGTAACTTATTAGAATTGACAAAAAAAAAAAAAAAAAGAAGTCAGTTTAAACCATAGTTTTTTTTTTTTTTTATCTGAAAACTCTATTAATCGACTACAAAACTCGTCCCAATTCTGTAAAAGCGCCCTTATTATTTATTTTTTTTATTTTTTAATGATTTCTTTTTACATTTTTATCAATTCATCGTCCCAAAATGTAAAGAAGCAGCATTTGATTTAAAAGAAGTTTTGGTATTTTTTTTTGTTTTTTTTTAACTTTCCCTCCACTTCAGCATTCATCGTTAAAATGACAATTTAGTTGGTTTTCGGGTATGCTGTAAACGAATATCATATTTAAATTTGGCGCAGACAGGTAGTTTCCTGGATATTAAGATATTTTATTATCCAATGTAACACATTATGTTTACGGGAGGCCATGATTTTGTCCCAGATAAGCAAGTACTAATACGCATGCGTGTTACAAAATACCCCCTCCTCTTCGTCATGTTAACAATGGCGAATGTCACTAACATTTATTAAGTAATAGATTGAAATGAAATTTTTTAATACCCAGGAAACTACTTTCCTACTCCAAATTTATATGTGATATTCGTTTTCAGCATATCCGAAAACTTTTAAAAATTTGTCAATTTAACGGTGGAAAGTAAGTACAGGTGGACCCCCCCCAAAAAAAAAACAGAGGACATTCAATTGTTTTTCTGAACATTTTACAGTCAACGGAGAAAACAAGGCCAAAGACCCTAGTGTTTTGATGTGATGTTTTGAATATACATAAACTAGTTATGATCAAAATTTCATTTCATTCGGACAAAACACGAAGATATGGGCCCTAATTAGAGTTGGGGCCCGTTTTTTTGGGTCACCCTGTATTAATTTATCGAAGTTTTTATAACCATTTAGAAATATATGAATATATGAAAAAGAAAAGTACAATGGGGGGGGGAATATTAGTACAATGTGCCTGCAATCAGAAGAAAGGCCACTTTTCGATGTACCCGTAAAATGTAATCACACTAAGATATATATATATATATATATATATATATATATATATATATATATATATATATATATTTTTTTTTTTTTTTATTATAATGTATATCAATCCTTATTTAAGAAGCTCAGTGTAATTACAGAGCAATATAGGGAATAAATAACAAAAAGTTATATTCCAAAATTCATGATGTATAATTTATTCCTTTAATTCAGTTGACTTATACAATTCTTGGCAGTATCTGTTTCGTAGAGCAAAATCAATCACTTAATTATTATATCAATCAGTGAATCTATTATGCCCTTAACTCATCAGAAGAAATAGCCACAATCAATCCGTCAAAAGGAATCGAAGTGTGATTTGACATGATTAAAATCCGAAAATTGGAAGAGAAGCTGCAAATACCTTTTTATTTTTCCATTACGCCATATTAAATATATATATATATATATATATATATATATATATATATATATATATATATATTTATATATATATATATATATTTATATATATATATTGAGTAAGATGATTGATAATTTATAATTAAAAATTAAAAATCGGTTTCATAAGGAAGAATAAAGAAAGGTCTGGCAGTCTGACTCTGCAAATTGATTTGTTTGTTCTTCCTTATGAAACAGATTTTTAATTTTTAATTTTAATTATAAATTATCAATCATCTTACTCAATATTAAAATAGCTCTAGGACATATGCCTATCGGGCTTATTATATATCTACATTACAACGAGCACTGTTTTATTTTATTCTAATTGTATTAATGAATTTACTAATAATACATTAAAATATACTCTGCTCTTTAGACTCTTGTTCTAATCCCATATATATATATATATATATATATATATATATATATATATATATATATATATATATATATATATATATATATATATATATATATATATATATATATATATATATATTTAAACCCATTTCGATTATCTTCCCCGGAAATGTCTATTCATATACTTCAAATTTGATCAAAACAGAATGCATATTTTAAAGAAGGGCTGAGGTTGTTCTCATAATTTTCTTAAGGGGACGCTTAGAGATTTGATACCATTTCCATCGTCCTTTCCAGAAATTTTACATATGAATACATTTTTAGTTTTATGTAGATTTTAATCTTTTCTTTCTATAGAGAACAAATGTAAAAGAAACTTCCGCCTTCTCTCTCCTTTTTTATATATATTTCCCCAAAATCTCTGATATTTCTCTAAAACCTCTGGCCTTGATGGAGGGAAGATTAAAACTTGCTGCTATGGTTTCAAATGATCTGAAATAACAGCAAAGGGAGACTTGATTCCAAATATTTCTCATATGTTATATCTTCCCTCTTTTGGAAATAGAGTACTGTCATGAATATCTCCAGAATCAAATAATCTTTATACACTGTAAATTTACTTTATGTATTAAAACCGAAGAAGAGATATATAATATATGAGAAATATTTGGAATCAAGTCTCCCCTTGCTGTAATTTCAGATCATTTGAAACGATAGCAACAAATTTTAGTCTTTAGTGGGGTAGTTGTTGCTACAAGTCTCCCCTCCATCAAGGACAGAGGTTTTGGGGGAAATATCAGATATTTTGTAATTCATATGCAAAACTAGGAAAACAAATGACTGTGATTCAAACATTTTATGGCCGTAAAAAAAGTGCCAAAAATAGTCTCTGGATGATGGATGATCCACTTAATGTGCGACCTATATATATATATATATATATATATATATATATATATATATATATATATATATATATATATATATATATATATTGGTAGCCAAATTGAATATTGAAATGCTCTTATCTTTAGTTCTATGGGAGAAAACTACATAAAAATTATCAGGCTTTTTGAAGATTATAATACTATTCTATGGTTAACATTTTATGGCAATTGGTTTCAAACTTATAAAATATGCCCAAATTTGCCTACATTTATATATATAGCATTCTGGCAGGCTAGCTTCAGTTTTGTTGCTTGGCGATGAAGTTTGCTTCGCGTTTTTTTTTCTTGGTTTTTCTCCTGTGGCATTGGCAGGCCACTAATATATATGTATGAAGAGAGAAAGATAGAGAGGAGGGTGTGTGTACATATATATATATATATATATATATATATATATATATATATATATATATATATATATATATATATATATATATATATATTACATGAGAGAGAGAGAGAGAGAGAGAGAGAGAGAGAGAGAGAGCGATTTGCCTAGGCTGATCGACATGTTTTCCAAATAGTCGATGCCCACAAATAATAATTAAAAAGGTTTTTAACAAATAAAATATATAACTACACTTTTAGCCACCATCATTACTATACGCAGTGCATGATGGTTATCGGCTGTTTTCTCAGCACTTGAACTTTTTCTATCGCACGACAGATTTTCAAATGAGCCATTTCTATTGTCTGATTTATCGCAGTTGAAGAAAGTCTAACGTGTTTATTGAATGAGCAACGACCATAATAGCAACATGGCCGCCATTTTCATTTCTTCAATTGTTAAAGTATACAGCCCCCGCCCTACAAAAAAAAAAAGAAAAAAAAAGAAAAAAGAAAACAAAGAACAAAGGAGAATAAACAGTAATACACGAAACAAACATCGTTCTGCAGTAATTGTTTAGATAAATAATTTATGTTAACGCGTGTAGAAACGACGATCGAGCAGTCCATTGATTTATCTCACTCCAAAGGCTGGATATTGTCACAAAAGGGTCGAAAACTGGGATTTGAAAATCCAGCGCCTAAGAGGAAAGCTACTCTGGCCTGCAAAAAATGTCTGAACAGCCCCGTTGGCATTAGCTGGCAGAGACACCCCAGACGATTAGCTATAGCCCCTAACATCTTCTCTAAGAGAAAGGCAAAGTCTAGGAGGGTGAGTCTCAAAGAACTGCGCAAGACCAAAGTAATACCCCAGGCAACAGAGAATAGACTATCTCAACAATGGCCTAGACTAAGGCTTTTGTGGCGAGAGAATAATCGCCTTTCTTTTCTTTTTTTTTTTTTTTTTTTAGCTAATTTACGATATATGCTATATATATACTTATAAGCAGGCGGCCCGGCGTTGCCCGGTCGTAAAATACGAATAAATATTATACTTTAATTAATGCAGAATTCTTATCTATTATAAGCAGGAATACCATAAGTATTAAGCGTAACGTTAAATTCTTTAAAAACAAAAATAAAGTAAACAAAAAAAACAAACAAACAAAAAAACGGAAAGAAACTGAGACATGTGCATGCGAGTATTATGGGTTTCTACACAGTTCACTTCTTGTAAGTAAAAAAACAAAACAAAACAAAACACTCGAATTGAGATCGAAGCCAAAGCATAAAGGCAGGGAGTCAAGTACGGTCACCATTAGGCCAGCTTGACACGATCTTTAAAAAGTGTTTTCAAACCTACTCATTCTGAACATAAGGAAGCTGTCATGTGAACGATTCACGTATGCGCATTCGTGAAACAGTTGACAAACAGATAAACATCAGATGACGCCCTACGTACCAATTTTTCAATTTTGACCCCTTAGTAGCCCCTTTTCCCAGATGAAAACCGATTAAAATGTTTTGCACATGTCTGAATACTCTATATACCAAATTTCAAATCTGTAGATAAAAAATTCATTGAGTATATAGGTTAAGAAGTGTCAACACTCACATTCTCACTTTTATAGATATATGAAAGGCACGATATGTGTGTGAGTTTGTTTCATATAGACTCTAAAACGACTGGGCCATTTTTTTTTTTTTTAAATTTCAGACAAATGTACTTTATGTGTCTGAGTGTGATGTTAGTTTTTATCGGAATGCATCGAATAATTATCGATAATCGATAATTGAAAGATCCGATTAAAGAAGGAACAGTTCGATTTTAACCAAAATTAACACCCATCATACAAGCTGACATCACCGCATAAGAAGAAGGGCCGGCGTATAAAATCAACAGTAGGTTCTTTGATAAGACAGGAGCGCGTTCGAAATTAATGTTTCTATTTAGAGAACAATTGAGCCATGATATTTAAAATTTGCCTTTTAAAACTTTAATGCAAAAAAATAAAATGAACAGTAGGTTTGCTACCAGAAGGCATATGAAACTTTCTCCTGGTGCACCGCGATTGGTCCCCGACTAGAGCAGGCCATCAATCAATTTAATTGAAAAATGATCATTTCGCCGATTTCGATGATAATAAAAGTATTGAAAGTGTGGGCAATTTGTTAATACTCATGAGCTGGATAGATAGATAGATAGATAGACTCTCTCTCTCTCTCTCTCTCTCTCTCTCTCTCTCTCTCTCTCTCTCTCTGTGTGTGTGTGTGTGTGTGTGTGTGTGTGTGTGTGTGTGTGTGTGTGTGTGCTACTTCTCGTTGATAATTGGTGGAAGTGTCGAGCGGTCTCTTCTTGGAACGTTAAGGTTAGGATCCCATGCTTCCGAAATCAATCAGTGAAATTTTCCCCTTGCTTCTGTATTGTGTATAAAATTAAATGCAGATCGCGTAACAAAATGTACTCAACGAATAAATAAATACATTGCTGTTAGAGTACGGCCGTCATCCTTAATGTTTGCAATGCATGGTGGATATTGACTTCTTTATAAGCACAACATTGTTTTTCAATCGTGCGGCAGATTTTGAAAAGGGCCATTTCTATAGTCTAATTTTTCGCAGCTGAATTTATCTAAAAGAAAAACTAACGTGTTTATTGAATGAGCAACGATCACGATAGCAACATGGCCGCCATTATTTTCTCTCGTCTTGTCGAAGTGTACATTAAAATGTTCGTGTGATATGAGAAAAACCATTCATGCAATATATATATATATATATATATATATATATATATATATATATATATATATATATATATATATATATATATATATGTGTGTGTGTGTGTGTGTGTGTGTGTGTGTGTGTGTGTGTGTGTGTGCGCGCCAAGGGTTGGCATTTAAAGTAGGTGAAAATAGGAAAAAAAACATTAAAACAAAAACAAATTTAACAAAAAATTTGAAATTTTATACCAAAATGAGTTTTTAAGGTCGTAAATATGTTTTTGTGTTTTATGTGGGTAATACTGTTTTTTGAACGGATTTTAGATCCTTGATAGGATTTCCATCAAAATTAATATTTTGAGAACTTTCTGGAATTTTGAAGGTTAACGGATTATCAACGGCCAGCGGGGGAGGGGGGTTGTGGGGGCAAATCTTACGACCGCTCCAGACTGCAAAAATAGCTGCTCCGCAATTCATATACCTATATATATATATATATATATATATATATATATATATATATATATATATATATATATATATATAGTCATCATCATACAGTACTGTTTTGCTGTATTACAGCTCATCAGTGTGGCTAGACAGGCAACTACCTCAAGCCAGGATATATATATATATATATATATATATATATATATATATATATATATATATATATATATATATATATAAGAAATAGATAGATAGATGTTAGTATTTGCAAATTGGAAAGGCCTGCTTTTCTCACTCTTTGTAAATTTGTTTGTTTCGTTATTGCATCATCCCATTATTCTTCTGGTTTCCCCAAAACAAGTTAATTACTTTTGCACGGATTGAGCCAGATTTTCGCGTTAAAACTCTGGGTTCTCCTTAAAGGGCTTAAATGGTGCAGGACGATACTTTTCCTTCAAGATTCCTTTCATTAGATTTAAATAAAAATCCATTGGAAATAGAATTCTTTTTCATTAATTAAAAAAATGTCTTCTTTTTTTTTTTTGTTTTACATAAATCAAGTAAAAATCATCATGTTTTATACGGATTAAAATTGCCTCCACACTCCAGAAATTGACAAATAATACACTAATTAATTTCCTTGGGTACAGAGAGTGAAGAGCGCACAGTTGATGCTTTACTAGTTCTGTGTTGTTTTTTTTTTACGGCGTTTTAATGTGGTTGAAAATTATTTACGCGAGCCATGAATTTGTAAACCTACAAAACTTCTGATTCAATGAGTGGGTGCGTAATCTACCGCCCGAATGATAAAAATGGTTCAATTTCTGATAAATATTTTCAATACTTTTTGCAGAACATCAACAAAATATGATGATACTGCTTGCATTCTTCAGATAGTAGTGATCGTAGGGGCAGACAACTCATGTTTTACATTTATCTTATTTGTCTTTCAAAATTTTATTTTTATTTTTACATAATTGTTTATAATGGCTAAAAGATTATATAACACAAACATAACCCAATCTCATTCGCGTTGAACTTTCTGTCTTATCCTTTTGGGTAAAAACACACACACACACACACACACACACACACACACACACACACACACACACACACATATATTCTTTCTCTCTCTCTCTCATATATATATATATATATATATATATATATATATAATTTAATTTAATAAAGGTTTTATCACTCAATAAGAAAACCCTCCCAGGACTTTAGCCATTTATATCTGTCCCTAGCTATCCGCTACCATGTGGGATCCATGTGTAGTATCAGGTCGTCCCTTTCACCTCGTTCTTGGTCTTCCCTTTGGCCTCTTATGTTAACGAGGTGTCCATTCCGTTGTCCTGATGGACCATCTGTTGTCATGTTGTCTGACTACGTATTCTGCCTATCTGTGTTTGGATGTTTTGATGGCAGTCTTGATGTCAATAACTCTTGTTTGTTGATGGATCCAGATGTTTGTCTTTCTTTATATATATATATATATATATATATATATATATATATATATCTTGTTCGCATGGATGAAAACCGTCTTCCTAAGCAACTAGCATACAGTCAACTGAAAGAGGGTAATCGAAATGTGGGTCGGCCATTTCTGAGGTACAGGGATAAGCTGAAAGACAATCTTAAGTACGCAGGCCTGAACCCAAAAACCTTTGAAGATGCTGCGGATAGAAAATTGTGGAGGGAAAAATGTTTTGCGGGCACTAACACATACATCGACACACGGCTATCGAATCAAACAAATCTTCGTAGAGCAAGAGTAGGAACAGCACCATCCTAGCCTGTATCCTGTGAGTCGTGCGGCTTGGTTTGTGGGAGCAGGTCTGGCTTCGTGTCACACATGCGGCAGAAGCATTGAAGGCAGAGTGTAACAGAGCTAATTTTTGGCCCTCATGCGTCGAACACGACGGGAGAGTTCATTATATATATATCATTTCTCTCCGATAGGCTCATAAGAGTAGTGGTAGATGGACAAAAATCGGAGGCCTGCAATATAAATGCTGGAGTCCCTCAGGGGTCAATCCTCGGCCCAACTCTCTTCCTGATCTACATCAATGACCTCCCTAAACACATACTTAAATCATTCGTTGACATCTATGCTGATGCCACGACCATCTACGGCAACACATCAAAGGCTGTAAATGACGAAGTTCTCTCGGATTCTCTCTCCTCTGATCTCGAGCGCGTGGTTCAGTGGGGGAAGATGTGGCTAGTTACCTTTAATGCATCTAAAACCAAACTCCTATCCTTACATCATCAACGCTGTGATCCCCAGCTGGCATCAATTGTGATGGATGGCTCTCGTCTGGGTGAGGCCCCGTGTTTTGACAAGCTTCTGGGTTTGACCTTTACTCCTGATCTGAAATGGAACACGTACATCAAGTCTGTTGCCAAGGTCGCAGGAAAGATGGTGGGATCCTTCTACCGCTCCAGAAAATATCTCACTACTGATGCAATTCTCTATCTATATAAAAGCCAAGTACGGCCAAGGATGGAATACTGTTGCCATATCTGGGCAGGAGCTGCCAAAAACAGCCTATCATGCCTTGACAGAGTACAAAATAGACTTCGTGGTTTAGTGGGGGATGCCCTTTTCTCTACCCTGCAACCCCTCTCCCACAGAAGAGACGTTGCGAGCCTATCCTTGTTTTATCGTTATTTTCATGGCAGGTGCTCGTCTGAACTCCAATCCCTGGTCCCCCCTCGCCAAACTTTCACGAAAAACACCCGTCTAGCTGAATCCACTGTGAAAAATTTCCCCCACTCTATATCTGTGCCTAAATCAAAACGCGGATTTCATGAGCAAAGCTTCTTTCTTAGAACTGCACGCCTGTGGAACTCTGTTCCGTCTGCCTGCTTCCCTCCGGACTACAACTTGGATGTCTTCAAGTCTAATGTTAACAAATTCCTAATGAACCGCCCCCCTAATTAAACACTTCATAAAATCTCCTCACTAACGTGATGTACTTGCAATAACCCTTATCCCTGAGTGGCTTCCGGGCCTTGATAAGTGGTGATATCTGTGTTAAAGAAAATATATATATATATATATATATATATATATATATATATATATATATATATATATATATATATATATACACGAGGGAGCATTCCAAAATTAATATTTCCTATTCTTTCATTCCGCCTGAATGGATAAAAGAGGTATTGCAAAGTGCATTATTATGATGGCTGTACTTATGCATTAATGACCTGAACATTTTATCTCTCTGTTGTAGATATTGACAGTGTAAGACTAATAAAGCAACTCTTATCATGAACTGCGTCAAAAACAGAGACATGCCATTGAATTCCTGGAAAAGTGCATCGAGATTAGTGGTGACTGTGTAGAAAAAAATTATGGAGCATAAAAGGTCGCTCATTTTAATGATACCACTCCCGTCTTCGTAGTTCTTTCAACTTTTTGAGTTAACAAATAGAAGACTAACCCCAACCTCCATATGACAAAACGCGTTTCGGACGCCCATGCATAGCAGGCATTACTTTTGGAACTACCTTCGTATGACAAAGCGCGCTCTGAACGTCCAAGCACAACCATCGTTCTCGCTTGCAAAAGTGCACTGAGAATGGTAGTGACTATGTAGGAAAATAAACTTTGTTGGAACACGAAATGTCGCTCGTTTTAATTTTAAAACTCCTGTCTTTTTAGATCTTCAACTTTTTTATAATTTAAACTTGATTATATATATATATATATATATATATATATATATATATATATATATATATATATATATATATATATATATATATATACTGAGTTCGTGTAATTCAGTAAATTTTCATATACCAATAGGTTTTAAGCCTAAAATAAGGATACGAAAATTAGGCGATACATTAATATTTAAATGGGCTTTTCCGTAACCACAACTAAGGTAAATGTTTCTCGCATGCCTTTCCCGTTAGGGATCCCCCCGCTTTTTTTCTTTTTGTTCAAAAAATTCTACATTGCCTAAAGTGTGTTTATTCATAAAGTATGAAGAAATGCTGGTTTTTGAAAATTTTCAAACGATATAATGCTTGAAATTGTTGAACTAGACATTGAAACAATTGTAACGTAAGATGAAATACACTTTTTGTTGCCATCAACACCTTGTCTTGAAGTCTTGATTATGCACACACAGTATATATATATATATATATATATATATATATATATATATATATATATATATATATATATATATATATATATATATATATATAGCGGGAAGATAGACGTAAACAGATTCCGCCATAGGCGACTAACTCTTGTTCCTCTTCGTTCGGATTTGAAACCAACGTGAATGAAACTGTTTTGATCTTACACACGCACACACACACACACACACACACACACACACACACACACACACACACACACACACACATTATTGCAAATAGGTAAAAAAATGATTGGGTGAAGAAATACAGTTTGCAACAAAATTCTCAATCTTTAAAATAATACACGCCGCTAACAGTCATGATTATTAAATGTTTCTTCGCGTTTAACTTTCAAAACTGTTTTTTTCTTTTTTAAGTTTATGACGTCATAGAATTACGTCTCTGTTTTAGTGGCATTTCAATAATTCTGCCCGTTAACACAATTGTATCGACAAATATAATCATCATCATCAACAACAACAACCATCATCATCAACAACAACCATCATCATCATCATCATCATCATCATCATCATCATCATCATCATCATCATGAGGGGTTTTCGTGAACCGGTTAATATTATTTTCGTACCTCCCTTCCCGTCAGCAAGTCTATATAATCTCAGAAAGATATCAGCAGTAGCAGAATATTGACTGTTCCGAGTAATGCGGATTTATAAAGTGCAATGACGTATGCCAGTGGCATTTCCATATCCTTCAAGGATATTACACGCTTTTTAGGAGATCGATCCAAGAGCTCCGATTACAACTGGCATCACCTTTGTCGAGATAATTCTAGTTTGCATTCAGAACAATTTTTAGATTATTGTTTATCATTAACTGAGATGTCTTCCTCAAATTATTAGCAGTAATCGCTCACTGCTAAAAAAAAAAAAATGGTGTTCTCTGGAGTCTGAGTGACAACAAGTTTCACCAGATTTCCAGTACTCCTCGCTTCTTTTCATGGCAAAAGCTGTTTAGCATTTATTTCTCGCTGATAAATATCGATTGTCTTTCTATAAGATTTGAGAAAAAATAAGCTCCCTCACGATTCCTATATTCTTCGTGACCTTCAAGTCGAGGTTTGGATGGTGCTTTCCCTACTCGGTATTTTTACCCACACCTACCCACATACCGATTTTTGATACCAACACATTTCTTTTTCAGAGGGAGGAGGTGTAGATTAAAAGTTTTTTCTTATGTATCACCTCAAGCAGTATCAGTTTTCTTCTTCTTCTTCTTCTTCTTCTTCTTCTTCTTCTTCTTCTTCTTCTTCTTCTTGTGTGTTCCATCAATTAATGATAGAATATTCACGAAATTCGTGTGCCATGATGCTCGCTCACAAACTGCTATCAGAATTAGAAAATTAAATAACGTAAGGAAAAAGAGTAAATATTATGTCAAGGAGAATTTAACGAACGAAAATTAATAGATAAACAGAAAGAGAGAGAGAGAGAGAGAGAGAGAGAGAGAGAGAGAGAGAGAGAGAGAGAAACAAATAGAACTGACAACCAAATAAGAGACATTAATTGCCTTTCGAGATTAAGCAGGAGTTGCTTCATATATCTGAATATACTGAGAGTTCAATAATAATAATAATAATAATAATAATAATAATAATAATAATAATAACAATAATAACTAGCGGAACCTGTGGAAATTCCACAGCGGCATTTTTCATATGTAATAAATTCTTGGATATGGTACTAATTATGTCAATAATTTTTCATCATTTGTTACTCAGCATTTCGTACACCTTACTAAAATAATAACTTTGATATATTGCATAGGCGTATTATTTCATTACAAACACACACATCAATTAAGTCACATTTCATCATTTTTCATCCTTGGATATGTTACTAATTTCGACAATATTTTAAAAAAATATTTTTAAGCAACATTATCACCCAACCTTACTAAAATAATAACTTTGATATATTTTCTGGGCTGCTTATTTCATTTCAAACAAACCAATCAATTAACCTCCATTTCATCATTTTTCATAATTCTTAGATACGTTACTAATTTCGACAATCATTTTTCATAATTTGTACCCACATTATCTCCCCCCTCCTTAATAAAATAATAACTTTGATATATTGTCTGGGTTTATTATTTCATTACAAACACACTAATGCATGAAATCACATTTCATCATTTTTCTTAATTCTTGGATATGTTACTTATTTCGACAATCATTTTTCATAATTTTAACCCATATTTTCGCACTTCCCCCTTTACTAAATAATATTTTTGATTTATTGTCTAGGCTGATTATTTTATTTCAAACACACTAATCAATTAACTCACATTTTATTGTTTTTTATAATTCTTGGATATGTTACTAATTTCGACAATCATTTTTCATAAGTTAAACATTCCTTATAGCTCCCCCCCTTACTAAAATAATAACTTTCATATATTGTCTGGGCTGATATTTTCATTATAACACACTAATAAATTAACTCATATTTCATTATTTTTCCTAATTCTTGGATATGTTACTAATTTCGACAATCATTTTTCATCATTTAAACCGACGCCATTACCACCTACTAAAATAACAACTTTGATATATTGCCGGGGCTGATTATTTTATTACAAACACGTCAATAAATTCCGGGTATTCTCATAGTATATATGTTCCACCTATCTTATCCAATCCCGGGTGACGCCGCATATTCTGCTAGTATATATCTTTCACCTAATTCGATCCTAGGCGACGC
>NC_136501.1:32918107-32950607 GCF_053919585.1 Euprymna scolopes
GATTGATTGTCTGCTCTAGTTGGAGACCCATCGCGGTGCATCGGGCGGAAGCTTCATATGCCTCCCGCAGTGACTTTGTTCACAATACTATATTGCACTGTAGAGAACCTACTGTTGATTTTTTAAAATTAATGGCTTAAAATTAAAGTTTAAAATGCATATATCAAGTATCATGCTTCGATTGTGCTCTAAACAGAAACATCAATTTCGAACGTGCCCCTGCCATATCAAAGAACGTACTATTGATTTTATATATAGAGCCTTTCGGCTTGTGTGGTAATAAAGTTTCTCAAATGCACTTGTGATGTTAGGCTTTGTAAGGCATTAATTTTGTTCAAAATTGCCTGTTCCTTCTTTTATTGGATTATTTCGATTACTGATTATCAGTACTTATCGAAGACATTCCGATACAAAACTTATCTAAGAACACTACCAGGCCCATAAAGTACCTTCGTGTGAAATTTCAGAAAAATCAACCAACACACACACACACACACACACACACACACACACACACACACAGTTCCTTTTATGCAAGAGTAAAGATAGAGATAATTAATATTGAAAATGAGTAACACCGAACTTTAGTGGCCTTAATCGTAATATTCATTTTCAGCACCACCGAAAACCTATAAAAGTCGTCATTTTAAAGTTTTTTGAGGAGTTGACAAGAAACTTGACATTGACCAAAAAATCTTTAACATTATTTATTTAAAAAATATATATATAGCAAAAACAAAACAAAACAAAAAATATTGTTTTTCTTTACAGTTAATAAAATTTAAAATTTAAGGTAGGTTTTCTTTTCTTGTTATCCTTTCATCGGCGACGCACGGCTTAATTTCCTCAGCGATGCTCGGTTTACTCCGGCTGTTGGCGTCATGTTCCGGAGACACACACCCACACACACACACACACAGTTCCTTTCATGCAAGAGTAAAGATAGAGATAATTAATATTGAAAATGGGTAAAACCGAACTTTAGTGGCCTTAATCGTAACTTTAAGCCATGTGTCGCCATCAGAATTGATTATTTGTTCGAATGAACTACTCTTCTCATCTTAGATGTAATTCCCAACGTTTCGGCCGATGTAAACTCCGATCTTCACTAGGCGAGTCTCACTGAACTCGGGAAGATGCACGTAATTTCGAAACGGACCTTTTATTTAATCTACGGGAGTAGTTTGTTCTCGTCCCGTCAGTCATGACCAAGTGGAAGTTTCAAGTAATTCGTAATTGCTTTATTAGTATTTTTTTGTTAAATATTAGTAAATGGAAAATCACTTGGAGTTAAAATCGATTTAGCTTGTAATTTTAAGAACACTTCCGAAATGTGTACATATGCTGAAACAATCGTTAACTTCCGTTTGTATGAAGACTCCATTATTTCAACGTATGTACGCATTTCAAGCATGTTCTTTTTGAAGATTACAAGCGTAATACTAAATAGATTTTAACTTGAAACGATTTCTCATTTACTAATATTTATCGAAAGCAGCAAGGTTAAAAACAATATTTATCGTCTGCTGTAAAAGCGATAAACATTGAAAAATTGTGTACAAGCCCCGTATACAATTTTTCGTCGCATTACGTCCAGGCCACTAAACTGTGGTTTTACCTGTTCTTAGAATGGCTGAAACATAGAATAATCTGTTGTTGGCTGCGTAGACAGGGCATCGTTTAAAAGGCTCGTCGCCAAAATTGTACTCGATAACGCCCCCCCCCTCCAACACACACTCTATACACATGCGCACATGCATAACATGACGTATGTACTGATTTTTTTTGGGGGGGAGGGCAGTTATACATTATATAATTTACTATATATGGACTTTTTGATGAGTTATAGTGCGAGTAGCATTTTACACAATCATCATCATCATCATCATCATCAACAACCACAACAAGAACACGACGACGACCACCACCACCGCCGCCACGATCACCACTGCCGTCGCTACCGAAAGCTAACCTGTCCCAGATAATTTTCAATAGAAAAGGAACCAAGCATTCATACAAAGAACACAGCACGAGCTCAAGAGCCGTGAAAACTGGCTGAAATCCAATAAACTGCACCCATCCTACCCCCTGCGCGCACGCACGCACGCACGCGCACACACACACACACACACATCACAGATACGAACACACGTAGTCACGAGCGTTGTGGCAACAGCTTCTGCTGGTACCACACAAAACGCGTTGAAGGGTCAAGTGAGGATGCAGAATGACCGACCAGACCTCCACTAGAAAGGTGCAAAATGTGCTGGAAAAATACCAGGGAGGGGAGGCTTATTGCCACCAAAATTCCAGAAAAGACCAACGGTTGTTGCTAGCGAAAAAACAATGGTAAACGGCTGTTGCGATAATGCAACATTAACTTTTTGGCAATAAGAACTAAAAGAGATTGAGTGTGCTGTAAATTTAAGGTGATTCGTTGTCACGCACCGGTTGTTGTCAGTGCATTAATGACAATGATGAGCTGTGTGAAAACACTTAGTGAGTAAATAATAATAATAATAATAATAATAATAATAATAATAATAATAATAATAAAAATAATAATAATAATAATAATAATAATAATAATAATAATAATAATAATAAACACAACTAGCAGGACCTGTGGAAATTCCACAGGGCACTCATTCGTATTTAAGATATTGATGTTAGCATTCTGTAGATGTTTAGTGTAAATTGAGACACTCTTATATTATTGTAGCTTTTTTGTAAAAACTGCAAAAGTGCCCGGCAAAGCCCAGTCGTAAAGTACGCTTAAATATGATATTTTAATTCTTGCAGATTTCGTATATATTATTAACGGAGTTAATGTTCTATCGATTTTTATATATTATAAAGTGGCGGTTTCAAAAATAAATAAATAAATAAATGTGAGAGCTGCCGGCTGTCAATGCGACGGTTGTAGGTTCAATTCACGGCTGGGGAAAGGTGTTTGTCTAGCCGCACTGATGAGTTGTGATACAACGAAAAAGTACTGCATGTGGATGACAAATATATATATATATATATATATATATATATATATATATATATATATATATATATATATATAACTTGGGTGCATTAGCTTAAATCGAAACGGAAATAAAAACTTATGGACACACACACACACACACACACACACACACACACACAGGGTGACCCCCCCCCAAAAAAAACGGGCCCCAACTCTAATTAGGCCGCTTTTCTTAGTGTTTTGTCCGAACGAAATTTAACACAGTGTATTCTTTGTCCCACATCCCACTGGGGTCTTGGTGTACTCACGGTCGTTGATTCTGCCGTGTCCTGTAAAATAAGGGCGATCGGTGAATAAATCATGCAGATATCACGTTTTTTAGGTCACCCTGTATGTATGCTAACATCAATATATATAAATATATATATATATTGATGTTAGCATATACATATATATATACATGTTAACATCAATATATATATATATATATATATATATATATATATATATACATATATATAAATATATATATACATATATATATATATATATATATATATATATATATATATATATATATATATAGTAATTTATAAAATATATATGGCGATTAAGCTACACTGAATATTCTGCGTTTCATCCACTATAGGATTCGTCAGGCTTATGCGCGAATTCTGTGGTTGTTTCTTGTTTTTATATATGTTGAGGATTTTTAGTTAGCCAATCAGCTTTCTAGTATCCACCACGCCCCTTCCTATCAGCCAATGGGCATGCATTTTATCGAACAAAGGATCTGTTTTAGAACTATGTTAGTGGTTTAAGGTAGACGTTTTCGTTTTTTTTCTTTTTTTATATATATAAATATACATATGTGTACACACATACATGCACATATACATACATACACACATATATATATGTATATATATATATGTGTGTGTGTGATCGTTTATGTATATTCATGTTTATTCAATTTATTTATTTGTTTGTTTTCTATTGTTATTGTTAGTTTTAAAGCTATTTTGTATCGCTATCCTAGAGTAAGTTTTATTTTGTGAACACAATTGTTTGCTATTTCTCGTCTACAGTTTAATAGATTTTGGGGTTCTTTAAAGTACAGGATAGCAAATTTTTCATGGAGGCATAATTTACATGGGTCGTCTAAATGTCTGCACATGGTAGCTTGTCTTATTATTTTTCATTGGACTACCGGCGAATGTCCGCTTTCTTTGAGTTCCCAGTATTTATTCGCTAGTGTTGTTTTTATACGGTGTTTTTTATTTATTTTTTATTTTTTTATTTTTTTTTTATTTCTGAATGTACTTTGTAGTAGCTTAATCGCCATATATATTTTATAAATTACTAACTAGCTCTACCTACGTATTGAGCACTTTTGAAATAAATACTTAAAGTTTACGCATAAATCTATACTTTCGTATATTAATTTTATGTGAGTAAATGAAGTGGTTATATATATATATATATATATATATATATATATATATATATATATATATATATATATATATATATATATATATATAAAGTTATAAAATATATATGCCAATTAAGCTACACAGAATATTCCGCGTTTCATCCATGCATAAGCCTGATGAATCCTAGCGTGGATGAAACGCGGAATATTCTGTGTAGCTTAATTGCCATATAAATTTTATAACTTACTACCTAGCTCTACCTACATATTGAGCACCGTTGAAGTAAATACTTAAAGTTTATGCATAAATTTATACTTTCGTATATTAATTTCTGTGATTAAATGAAGTAGATTACTGGAGTGCCATCAGTTATAATTGAAACCGAAACCAAAACTTATGGAGAATTCTTAGTAAAATTATTTATGACAAGAAATGGAAATAGATAACAATTAAACGACTGGGATGTAAGCGTGACACAGAAAATAACACACACACGCACTATCGCATTAATATATAGATAATTATAATAATAATAATAATTATTATAAACATTTTAGTAACTTTTTTCGAGAGGATCACTAGACTATACTGTTCTTTCTGGACACATTTAAAGGGCATTTAAGCAAAAATGTGAAATATATATTTTATGTCCTTGTCTATTTTTACAATTCTATTTTTATTTTAAAAATGGGTGAAGGGACGATGGCTGTCCAATCCTCGAAACTCCCAAAATGTGCTTTGTTACATTTTTTTTTTGGTGGGGGGGGGGTCTGATACAAAGCGAGTAGGCTGAACTCCCACTATCGATAGGTCATGATAAAGATGGCTGCCAGCATTCTTCTAAAGAGACATTTCATCATAATCTTAATTTCTCGTTCCGTTTTCACCATCCTTTCTTCTCCTTGCTGTCATTTATCCACTAACTCACTCACTCTCAGTCCGCTCTGATTTTTTTCTCTCCCTTGATAAATGCACGTCGGCAGGCACAAGAGGCAACGCTAACCTTTTGAAATGTCCATGAACATTCCTAACATTCATTATTGTGCAACGGATTGCATTCAACCATATTGTTAATTTATCTTTGTAACAAATAATGTCGTTGGCACACAACAAAAAAGACTGGCGAGCACCTGTTCTTATTATACATAAAAATAAGAAATCCATTTTTAGAAATGATCGATATCATAATTTATATTAGTGGCCTGGCAAGGTCACAAGGGAGACAACAGAAGCAGCAAAACTAAAGCTGGTCTGCCAAGACACTATATATATATATATATATATATATATATATATATATATATATATATATATATATATGTACAAATGTAGGCAAATTGGTCTGAAAATATAGGTTCTTTTTTTTACCTATTGTCATAAAAATTTAACCATAGAATAGTATTATAATATTCAATACGATTGCAAAATTTCATTTAATAAGCGAAGGTTCGTTGGAAAGACCTGAATTGTGTTGTGAGCTATGTGACTTTTGCCCTTAGGATCGCATGTTATTGTTTAAATAAGTGGGGGATCAATTTTCTATATTAATTTAACGTAAAATGAGTACCCACAGTATAGCCACCTTGGCTATGAAGTGGACGTTTATTTTCCGTTAAATTAATATTAATAGTATAGAATTAATTAATAAAGAAAAGTCATCTTCCACGTTTTAAAACTATAATTTATTCATATCATTGAAATTACTCATTTCCTGAGATTTTAACTTGTTTTCGTTTGATATCCATTTCACAAGCTATCATGTGTTAGATGGCTTTTAGAAATTGATTTGCGAACGACCCTATCTCTACCCAAGTTCTTATTTATCCCTCGTTCCCTCAAGTTCATCCATATAATTTTCCTCATGTTTTCTTTGACCATCGCCTGTGAACTGCCCCTAAGCACATGTCTCCCTATATTTTCCAGATTTAATCTTTCTCTGAAGTAAACAGATTTGAATTTGTCTTTAAGACTCTCATTACTCATCCGCCATACCATAACTCACCATGCAACTCATGTCCTCAATCCACATTTGCCATTCGAAACCTATAATAGTGGTTATTTTAAAGGATTGTTTTTTGTGGGTGGAAAGATACTGCACTTTTACTAATATTTAAATCATAGTCATTTATTTTCCTAGTTTTGCATATGAATAACAAAATATCTATAATTTTCCCATAACCTCCGGCCTTGATGGAGGGGAGACTAAAACTTGCTGCTATGGTTTCAAATGATCTGAAATACAGCAAGGAGAGACTTGATTCCAAATCTTTCTCATGTTATATCTCCCGTCTTTGGTTTTCAAACATGAAGTAAATCTCATAGCGTGTAAAGATTATTTGATACTGGAGATATTCATAATCGTACGCTATCTCCAAAAGAGGGGAGATATAACATGTGAGAAATATTTGGAGTACCAAATATACAAATATATACATATCATTCAAATATATGGTTAAGTGACAGTTTTAGTCATTTAGAACTGCTTTAAAGCTTCACCGCTCACTCATTTTTCGACCAAATTTCAAACAATTATTACAGTTTATAGATCACCTTCTCAGCTATATTGTGAAATTTTTGTCAATTTTCGTTCAGTAAAACAAAAGTTATGATGAATTTTCTAGTGTTCAAAATCATAAAAATATGTAAAGAGGCGAGCAACGCTTATTTCTTACTGATTTCCATAGCAACCACATCGCTTCAGCGACTGCTGTTACAGCATTAAGAATTTTTTAAAACTCAATTCATAACATTATATAATCAATTGTTAATGCAGCAATATTTTAAGTTATAAATTTGTTGTATTTTTACTAGAATATCTTGTCCTTTTCTTTTCCAGTTTTAACAACTAGTCCTTTACGTTTCCATGCTTAAGCTTAACCATATTACTTTTCATGCTCGCCTTTTTCTATTGTAATATATATATATATATATATATATATATATATATATATATATATATATATATATATATATAAATGAAACATCAGGTTGTTCAACGTAACTAAACTAGAAAACTACAAGTCTGTTTTTTCGTTATATTTTGCAACAGTGATTGTATCTAACCCAACTGTGTTTTTAAATATTAAAGTGAAAAATATTACCATATCAAAAAAACTGTTTTCGACATCGTTACTTTCCGTTCCGATTTCAGCCGAAGGATACTTCCGGTTTATAGTGAATCTTCTTTCATTATTCTGATTATTCAGTGACATTTCATATCGATAACTACACCATTAATCCTGTTTTATTTTTATAGAAAAAATTGTATTAATTTGTTTTTTTTTCCTTCCTGCATTTTCTTTACGTGTTTCTCCCTGGCATAACAAAATAATAATAATAAAAAAAACTACTCGCCGGGATTCAGCAATACATATACACCAGTTTTATTTGTTGTTTAAATACTTGCAAAAAAAAATACACAAAAAAGTTTGTTTCACTTTTTCTAAACTAAAAAAAAATACTTTAACAAGAAGGTTGCTGGTTAATTTTTACGACTTGCTCCAGCGAATTATAAACACCCTAACGTCCCCATGTTAAGAATGGCTTTCGGATTAAACACGCCACAAACATCGAAAGTCGTTCTTAACATGGAGAGTTTGGGGGAATTATTTCGAAAGCCGTTTTTAACATGAGGATGTTGGGGGTGTTTATGATACGTTGAAACACGTCGTAAAATTAATGACGTTGCTATTATTTATTGCAAAAATTGCTTAAAATTTATTTATTTGACAAAAAAATTGACATTTTCTACAAACATTTAATAAGAAATACAAATGAACGGTAGTTTTTTCTGTTTTTTTTTTCTGTTGGTGTTTTGTTTCTACATTTAAAATTTTACTTTATAATTTCTTTCACATAGCTTTGTTATTATTACATCGGCAACGCTTGGCTTTATCCGTCTGTTGACGTCATGCACCGGTGAAAGCCGAACGCTGAGAAACTAATTACACAACACCTAAAATTTAATTAATTGTGGATTTATTCAAGCATTCCTTTGGAAAATAAATATTTAAAATAAAGTGGCGCTTATGCCTTATGGTACCGTACTATTTTTAAAATAGTATTTTCGCGTTAAATTCAAGTTTTACAATATCTTTTTATTTATTAAATTGTTAGGTGCAAGTACAGATAACCCGGTCGGTTTTTAATGTGTGGAAAATCTAGCTCCCGTAAAACACATGTACTCTGGATAGTAACAAAAATAAAAAATTGCCTCAGTCTCGAAGGATTTCTCCTCTACTGATCGACGAAAAAAAACGGTGAAGTGTAGTTAACCCTTTGTTTCTCTCCCCCTCTCTGTCTTCCTCTCTTGATATCTCTCTCCATCCATCTCTCCTTTTCTTTCTCTCTATATCACCCTCTCCATCTCTCTTTGAGCCCCTTTCTCTCTATAACTTTCTCTTCTTTCCCCTTCTCTCCTTTCCCCTGTCTTGCTCCCTCTCTGTTTCTAACTCTTCCCTCTCTCTGACTATCTCTCAATCCTTCTATCTCTTTCTATCTCATTCTCTTTCTCTATTTCCCTCTCACTTTCTCTTTTCTATCTATATATCTTCCTCTCTATCAGTCCATGTCTAATCCCTCATCCTAGTCTCCTAAATTAATTACAGTGAATAAGGCATTGTCAAAACACGGATAAATCCTATTTTAGTCACCTAATTTACTTACTGTGAGATCAGAAGTTATTTGAAAATTACTGCTACCTTGAACGGCACCAAGGATAATTGGTAAAACCTTTCTAATTAAATTGATTTTGGCAGCCATTCGGTGACAAAATGATATAGCCTTAGCCCTTGCTGCATACGGAATACCTGTGACCTTGCTACCAAGTAGAAGAACTACTTATTCTACTTTGAAACTACTATTAAACATTCAATTTCTCAATAATCTCATGTTCAACATCGCCAAAACATCCAGTATGGTGAAAAATATTGCAAAAGTGCAAACTTATTGTTTGGGATGAATGCATAATGGCACGCAAAATAATCACTTGAGGCTCTTGATCGATCCTTGCAAGATTTGCGTGGTAATGTCAGACCATTTGGGAATGCACTAATATTGCTTGCAGGAGATTTCAGACAAATGTTACCTGCAATTTCTCAATCAACATCAGCAGATGAAATAAATGCTTGCCTCAAATACTCTACTTTTTTGTGCCATGTGAAGACATTAAACTTAATTCAAAATATGCGCATCCAGTTGCAGACTGCTCGATCCGCAGAGTAATTTTCGTATCAATTGTGTAAGGGGCGAAATTCTTTGATACTTAACTTAAAAGAAGAGTTGGTTAAAAAGGTTTTTTCAGATATTCAAATTAATTATACGAATTTCACTTGACTGACTGAACGAGCTATTCTTGCAACTCAATACAAAGACGTCCATGAACTTAACGCTATTATTCAACGTAAAATTCCAAGTGAGGTAGTCAAATACAAATCCATCGACGCTGTTGTGGAAGCAGATAAAGTGGTTAATTATCCAACAGCTAGATTTGCCACCGCATGTACTGTAATTGAAAATTGGCGTACTAATTATCATATTGTGAAATATAAACCAATCCAAGCTTTGCAATGACACATGGCTTGCAGTAAAAAGAATTAACAAGCAATATCATAGAAATAACAATCTTAACAGGATCTTACACAATATATATATATATATATATATATATATATATATATATATATATATATATATATATATATATATATATCCTCATTCCACGCATTCCTATGATTCCACCAGATACACCATTACACTTTAGGAAACTGCACTTTCCAATTTTAGTGTCATTTGCAATAACCATCAACAAAGCTAAGGGAACAGTCTTTACAATTGTGTGGCTTACAGCTATTCACTGACTGTTTTTTTCACATGGACAATTTATGTTACATGTTCAAGAGTTACCTAGCCAAAAAAATATATATCAGCTAAGAAAATGGAACAACAAAAATTGTGTACCCATACGAAATGGGAAATTAAACCTATTAGAAACATGCATTTCCTCGTTTTGGAACTTTTTCCATTGCGCGAATTTAAGCCACAGCAACGCGTGGCAGGGTACAGCGAGCATATATATATATATATATATATATATATATATATATCGATAGACGATGTATATCTCTGTAAGTGTAGATGCGCGTGCGCGTATAATTGTGAGGAAAAAGTGGTGCAATCTCAACCATATCTCTTCCGAATCGGTACTACTTGAGTACAGTGGAAAACAATGCCGAGATAAGCGGAGAGCACATATAGCACCTGGGATGTACAAATGGTCATGCAATTAAGTACTGACCTGGCTCAACTTTGCTTAGCTTCGGTGATATGAGGGGAACCGATGTCATCAACGTGATTATGCCATATATATATATATATATATATATATATATATATATATATATATATATATATATATGTGTGTGTGTGTGTGTGTGTGTGTGTGTATATATATATATATATATATATATATATATATATATATATACTAGCATGGGCGCCCGACGTTGCCCGGGTGTTTGGATGTGTATGTTGAGCCAAAACAACAACAACAAAAAAAGTGGTAGTAGGAAGGCAGGCTGGAACCCGTACCGCAAAGGAGGAAAAGAATGGGGTAAAACCTAACGTTTATGCTGTTACGACCACCGCCAAACCGGAAGCGACATTTTTTAAAATTAAGGCTAGACAATCTAAAGGAGAGGATAACTTTCAAAAATATCGGCGAAAAAAGTGACCTCCCCCTGTAGAAAAGTGCCTAGTTGAAGGAGAAGGTAATAATGTTTTTAGCCAATTTTTCGATATTTGTCGTATGAAAGGTCGAACTTTAAAACGATACTGATCTTGGTAAAATCCGTCGCCCCTATTGAAAGTTTAAGGCAGACATGCAAACAGACATGCATACATACATTTATATATTGGTAACTAAAAATTTTCGACCCAAACTGATGGAAAAGCTTGCCCTATCTCTGAATACTCTTTATGTAAAATTTCAAATAGACCAGAAATTGTCTGAGTAATTTGGAAAAGACAGCAGAGGTCAATTTTTTAAAACTTTGACCCCTATTATGACCCCTTAAAATTTATTGTTTTGGGCTCAAATAAAGTTATTAAGTTAGATCGATGTCCAAGGAACCTATATCTAAAATTTTAAGTGCATAGACCCAAAATTGTCGGAGTAGTTTGGTATAGTTCTCAAAGGTCAAATCGTTGAACTTTGGCCCCTTAATCGCCAAATTTCTGGCCAAAAACCGATCACATAGATTTTCCCAAATCTCAGTACCCTGTATATGAAATTTCGAGTCTGTAGACTAAACATTGACAGAGTTATTGCGTAGAAAAATGTACAAAGACACACAGACAAACACACACAGATACACAGACACGTTCACTTTTATAGATATATAGATGTATAGATTATGTATACTGGTGGCTCTTCTTGGGTAAAATGAAATCGTTTGGCTTCCACTGTCGGTGATTGATTTTTATTGTTGCAATACGGAAACAAAGCTATGAGCACACGATTTCTTCTTCTACTCAACCGGAATGGCAGCGTGGTGTAGTTTGCATTCGCTACGTTTGGAAACCGATAAAAGCAAGAATCTGTTTTCATTAACACGAATATTAAGAAAAACATTTTTAATATTTAAAAACAAGTAAAAAAAAAAATACGATTTTAATTATTCCATTTTCTTATTTTATAAAAAAATAATGAATGAATAGTGTTGATTGTATAAATTAAAGGAAAATATGCAATACTAGCAAGGCGCCCGGCATTGCCCGGTCGTAAAATACGCTTAAATGTGATATTTTAATTAATGCAGATTTCGTATTTATTATTATATTATATTGGACCCAATATATAATAATGATTTAAAAGTACACAATTAATTACATGAATAATGAATTTTATTTGGTATTCAAGTTTTTATCTTATTTTGGTTTTCTTATGTAACACAGCGCAGACGCGTGTATGGAAGCAGCAGCAGTAACAGTAGCAGCAGCAGCAGCAGCAACAGCCAACATGCAAAAATTCGAACCGTGTGCGACGTGACGTCACGGCGAGGAAGAAGGAAAGAAAAAGATTATAAAAAAAGAAAAACCTGACACTGAGAAGGACAGAATCGGAGGTGTTACACACGTGACCAGAGAGCGACAGGGAAAGACGTGTTTTAAACATGGCCGGACAAAGACAAAGTACCACGTGCTCGAGTTTTGTTAAGCACA
Source organism: Euprymna scolopes (assembly GCF_053919585.1). Classification (NCBI taxonomy): domain Eukaryota; kingdom Metazoa; phylum Mollusca; class Cephalopoda; order Sepiida; family Sepiolidae; genus Euprymna; species Euprymna scolopes. The sequence continues at coordinate 32,930,741 of NC_136501.1, forward strand.
TTGGAGTATGAGAAGACTTTTGAGCAAGAGACAATGCGTTATTCTGGAAGTAGATGCAAATAAATGTCTATTGTTTCGACTGAAAAAAAAAAAAAATAAGCAGATCGAATTCTTTCCTTGTTTTTTGTTTCCTTGCGATTGTCTGCATACAACGTGTGGGTCCCAAGTGTTGAACGTAACGACTACCTTAGAGTTTTGTTTAAAGGTGTATATTTGTAGAGGAGGAGCGAGGAATTAAATATAAGAATGAAGAGGAGAAGGGAGAAGTAAGAGTTAGGTATTTAGGAAGATTGGCTGTGAGAGGAAGCTGATTAAGGGAGATGGAGGGGCATGGAGGAAAAATCAAATGCAAGAATAAATCTGATTTAGAAACGTAATGCCAATCACCTTGTCTTGTCCGTTATGGCCATTTATTTTTATTTATCTATTCATTTGTGAACTATTTGTGTTAAAATAAAATGTAGTATTTAATACGAAATATAAGTATTTTATTTAATATAAGTATTTTAATATAAGTATTTTAAGGTGTCGTAAACATCGGTTCTGAGCAAAATAACCATTTTGCTTAAACACAAGTCGTAGAGTAAACACGTTGTTTAACAAAATTGACTACTTAGCTCAGAACCGATATATACAACTTAAAATGATTATATTTCATCTATGTAAATAAAACAGTAGATGTATATGTGTGTATGTGTGCATGTATGTGTGTGTAAAAATAATTAACCGATAAACACTTAAGCTACTGGTCACATAACACTGAAATTAACAGGAAATGCAAATCATGCACCAAGATATATATATTTTTTATCTTTAAAATCACAACTTTTTAATATATAAGAATCGATAGAAAATTGACTCTATAATAATATATACGAAATCTGCAAGAATTAAAATATCATATTTAAGCGTACTTTACGACCAGGCTTTGCCGAGCGTTCGTGCTAGCTTAGATAAATAATTTTGCAGTTTTAACAAAAGAGCTACAATAATATCAGATCGTGTCGATTTACGATGAACATCTATAGAATGCTAACGTCAATATATTACTTATGAAAGAGACCGCTGTGGAATTTTCATAAGTCCCGTTAGTTTATATTTTTATTTATTTATTTATTTTTTAAAAATTTTTTTATGACTCCAGCTAATTCGGAGAATCTCCCACATTAAATATACCTTATGTTACGTTATACCTGTTTATGTGTCATGAGAGGTAAATAAATATCTACATTTTTGTTGAGAATATAGATATATAAATGATCACATGTTTTAAAAAAAAACAAAAAAAAAAAACAAAAGCTACCAATAAATATTTATCAACGATGCAGAAGAATTAACAACCAATAAATCTAAAACAAAAGAAACATACAACAAAACTGTTAGTAACCATATAAAAATTTAATTTTCTATCGACATATATAATTTGTAAATGTGAAAACTGCTTGTAAGATTTATTATCTTTTGCTATGTTACCGTTACGTTGACTTTTTATTTATTTGTTTCCCACGAAACAAAATATGAGACTAGGTCGGTTTAATGTGGGAGATAACCAGCTCCCCTGAAAAGAGGCATTCTGCAAAAATAAAATTGCTTTAGTATAGAAGAGTTTCCCCCTCCGTTGACTGAGGACAATTAATTTGAATGCAGCATCCACACTTCAGCCACCAGTCCAGTACGAGTACCGGATATCGTTACTTTGACTTAACCGCACACGAGTCAATTAAAGATGGCGGTCGATTTTGTTTATAGATGGTTATCAAGCCTAAAAGATAGTAAAAATAAGAATATTAACCCTAAGTTTGGGAGTGCTAGTCAGACTTAGAATAAGTGGTAAGACAGATAATTTTTAAAATTACATTTTAAGGAGTAAGATACTGCTAACAACAGAAATGGGTCAGCCATATTAGATTCTGATTGCATCCGAAAGATAGATGAGATGAACCCCCCCCCAAAAAAAAACAAACAAACAAACTTAAGAAACAGTTTAAGGACTTGTAAAAACATACAGGCCGGTAGAAAATTAAATTTTAATGCGTTTCGTAAAAATTATTTGTGCTATATTTTGTTTGTTTTCGATTTATTAGTTGCTAAGTATACCACATGTTTATCAAGTATTTTGATAATTTTATTATTGATACTCCCGCCTCCGTATATCTAAATGCACCTTTTTAAAATAGCGCTTAAAGTTGAACTGAACGTGAATACGTTTCAGTGAATTTCTAGTTTGGCTACGTACAGACTAGATGGGTTCTTGTCGCATATGGTCTTTTGGCTAGAAGCAAAGTACCGTATCTGTTCTAACACTACACTTCATATTGTCTGCCCTATATCAGTGAAGAAGAAATCCTTATAAACTGAGACAATTTTCCCCCTACCTCCCAACCCACTGTGCTCATATTTGAGAAACTAGATTTTCTTTACATTAAAAACCAACCTCGGTCCGGTATTTTATCCTCGGTCCCCCAAATTAGCAGAAATGAGATAATTCCTGTAATGACCTTGTCCCTGTTGATTGCGGTATAATGCTGTTCCTGTGCAGTTCTAGTAGGCCCACCCTCCCGGGCTTTGCCTTTTCGCTTTGAGAAGGGGTTAGTTTATTGTTAATTGCTTGAGGCACCCTTACCGGGGAATACTAACTGGGCCGCCCAGACACTTTTTACAAGTCAGTGTCATGCCTACAGGTCGCTGACTTCTCAATACCACTTTCCGACCGTGACATCATAGTTCTTGCAGTGGGAGAAAACTAAATACCGAAACTTGTGTCTAACTCTGCCTCTGTAGAAAGTGAGAAGAGAGACAAGTAAATTAGGACAAGATGGCTTCTGTTGTTGGACTCGGAACGACCACTGAAATTCTATTTTTAAACGAAATAAAATTACATTTCGTACATTTTCATACTGAGATTATCCTAACCACCGATCCTCTCTTTTCTCTTCCTCTCTCCATTTTTTTTTTGTTTTGTTTTGTTAAATTGTTCTCATGGCTAATAATTAAGACCCAATTCTTCAAATTATTCTTTTTTTCTGGTAATTAATTTACTTAATGCATTTCTTTTGTAAATTAAACTGCTTCAAATAATTTTTCTGGTAATTATTCAACTTAGTATCATTTTTTTTTTCTGACAATTTATCTACTTAATGTAATATTTTCAGTAATTAATTTACTTACGTAATTTTATTAAAATTTCGGCGATAATTCGTAATAAAGACGCTGTCGTGTGTACACTGCTACAATTGGAAATCGCGCCCACTTTCATCAAGAATTTTTTGTGATTAGGGGAGACGCCTTTCTTCACCAATTTTTCCTTTTTATTTCACCAAATTTTCCTTTTTATGGCCTTTATTAAGTTTTTTTTTTCTTTTAATGCTTTTACAAACTTTACCCCGCCGCGCAAAAAAAAAAAAAAAAAAAAAAAAAAAATGCGCCACCTTACATTTTGCGGCGAGATAAACTCAAACAATCGGTAGGTCATAAAGCAAGATGGCTGCCACCATTCTTGTAAAACGCAATTATCCCCCCCCCACTCAGCACTTGATTTCTCTTCACCCCTTCTTCTCACTGTCATATATTCACAGATTCACCGACTACAAATACTTTACGCCACCACCTTCTCTTTATTTCTTCTACCGCTCACCGTCTTTATGCAAAAGAAGCAACGCTAACCTTTTCTAATCTATATACAGTGGGACCTCTAGATACGAAATTAATTGGTTCCGGCTTGGCTTTCGTACTTTGAAAATTTCGTAAAAATATATGTAAAATACTGTTAAAAACCCACCGAATATATGTCAGCCTATGTTACGGTAACATATATTGAGCGAGTTTCTAACAGTATTTTGTTTAGCTTTTTTTATTCGTAATTCCTTTTCTCAAATTTACCCTGTCAAAGAGAGAGTCTGGCGCCATTTTAAATTTTCCAATACATCGGTAAACACTGTATGTTTTTCGAGCTGAATAAACATGTTACATTAAATAAAAACACTAAAAACATATCCAGTTAGTTAGAAAAGTAACTTACCTTGCCTTTGATAACATTTATTTGTTATATATTTGTTTTTTGACAACTTTTTCGAATCTACGTGTACAGTAACACAAACCCTGTTTTTGTTTTTGTTTTTTTCTTGCTTTACTTTGACATCCAAATATAAAAATCTACCTTATAAAAACGACTAAGAGAAATGACATAATTTTTTAATCGTGATTTTAATCATTACTCGTAAGATCATGACCTTTCTCAAATTCATGGACGCGTAGGCGCGCGGAAGAACAACACAAAAGGATTCAAAGTAAAATGGAATTTACTTTCTTACAGCTATTTTGAGATTTCTAAGAAAAATAACAAATTACCACACCCCGTAGAAAAAGTTCAGAGGGTGTACGATAAAAATTAAAATATAACATCTTTCTTCGGTCTATTTTCTTCAAGTATGGCAAAAAAAAAAAATGTGATGTGTATAATAATTTTCAATTTTAAAAATATTTTTAATTTAGGGGTGGTGAGTAGCAAAAAATGGATTCAAGTCGAAGAAAAATGTTTTTCATATAAAAATCAACACAAATATTCCCAGAAAGTTACTAAAAAAAAAAAAAAAAAAAAAATTAAATCGATAAAAACGCCGATTTAAAAAAGATTTTCGAAAAATAAGGTGCCTGAAAAATAGTCTTTCTGTCACTCGTATCTTTCGTATCCTAAAAATATTTTCGTATGCAAGGACACAAAAATCTTCACATCACGTTTCGTAAGCAGAAGTCTTCGTATCTAGTAGTTCCACTGTATATAAAAGCGACCTCTCTTCCTGTCTCTCTGTCTGTCTGAGGAACGGTCTCTACCAAACTCCTCTGTCAATTTTTGGTCTACAGACTTGAAACAATCTTGATATATAGAGGATTTGGACCTGTAGAGCAAATTCGATTTGCATGTTAACCGCTAAAAATAGCTGCTAAGGGGGAAAACGAATGAATACATATTCAAGGCAATGGCAGAAACCCTAGAGGAAAACCTCCAGTCTGTAGTGGATTGGGGTTCATAATAGATGGTAAAGTTTAATGCTGCCAAGACTAAGCTCATTTCCTTATACATGGTTAAAGAGACATTACCTGAAAGTACTTCGTTCATACTCCTCGGCTTAATGTTCACAGGGAACATGCGTTGGAACAGATACATCGAGAGCATTGCCAAGGCTGCTATGAAAAAGGTAGGCTCTCTCTACTGTGCTAGAAAGTTACTTACGCCTGAAAGTATCCTTTACCTCTACAAGGCCATCACTCGCCCATGTATGGAGTATTGTTATCACATTTGGGCTGGTGCATCTGCTGCTGGACAGGGTTCAAAAGAGAGTCGCCAACATAATAGGTCCTGAACTGTCATCTAAGCTTCTTCTGCCTCATCGACGAAATGTTGCATCTTTTTGCCTGTTTTACATGTATTTTAATGGTGGATGCTCCGACGAACTACTAGCCCTCGTACCACGTCGACGTAATTTTCACCAACAAACGCAACAAGCAGCAAAGTACCACCCCTTCACAGTAGAGATCCCTAAAAGCCTTCTACTCTAATAGTTTCTTTCCCAGAACTGTTAGACTTTGGAACTCCCTCCCGGCTATCTGCTTCCCCAACTGTACTAACATGCAGAAGTCCAAGTGCAATGTGAACAGACATCTTGCTGCTCATCTCCCTATATAGTATCTGTGACACTTGTGTCTCAGATAGTAGCCCCTACACCAAAGTGGCACTATGCTTTGTTTGGGGTGAAAATGTAATAAAAAAATAAATAAATAAATAAATAAATATATATATATATATTTTTATATATATATATATATACATATATATATATACATATATATACATATATATATATATATATATATATATATATATATATATATATATATATATATATATATATATATATATATATATTTAAATTAAGTTTTATTCAGTTTATTAAGTAGCGTGTTGGTTTCGTATTTCGTTTCCTTTCAGTCAGTTTCTCTTTTTATATAAAACTATTCTGAAATCTATTTTGTTTCTCTGCGGCCGGAAAGTGTCAACATTACCGCGAGCATTCATTCATTCATTCATTCTCTCTCTCTCTCTCTCTCTCTCTCTCTCTCTCTCTCTCTCTCTCTCTCTCTCTCTCTCTCTCTCTCTCTCTCTCTCTCTTTCTCTGCGTGTTATTTTATTTATTACTTTTGTCCACTCCCTAAAAGACCACTAAAACGTAACTACTGTTATTTAGGAGCAAGATTTGTAGCTGGAACACTTTAGGTGGGGAGTTGTTCAACGACATGTTTGTTCACATACATTTAGAATTCTGCCTGTTTTTACAGTCGGGGGAACAGGAATCAGGAAGAGATTTCCGATGGCAAACAATTTGAGGAGAAAAAAAGCTATTAGAGTAAAAAGTTTTCTGGTATCTGGGTGTTTTTACGATGAATGAGGTGAGACTTTGCGGCTTGTTTGGTTTGTGATGAATATTTAAATTTAGTGAGTACGAGTGCAGAAAGTTTGTGAATGCACATGTGCATATATTGTATTGCACTTACGATGTTTCTGATCTGAATATAGATTGTTTTGTTCCGAGGAGAATCAGAATTCATAATTTAAAGATTAATTGTATGACATAAAATAAATGCTGTTTTGAAACAGCTGTAAACAAGTGTATGCTCCCGATTTTAAACCTGATATTTTGAATCATATCTTGTATTATATATATATATATATATATATATATATATATATATATATATATATATATATATATATATATAACTACTTAATTTACTCACATAAAATTAATATACGAAAGTATAGATTTATGTGTAAACTTTAAGTATTTACTTCAAAAGTGCTCAATACGTAGGTAGAGCTAGTTAGTAATTTATAAAATATATATGGCGATTAAGCTACACTGAATATTCCGCGTTTCATCCACTCTAGGACTCCCCAGACTTATGCGCATAAGCCTGAGGAGTCCTAGAGTGGATGAAACGAGGAATATTCAGTATAGCTTAATCGCCATATATATTTTATAAATTACTATATATATATATATATACATATATATATATATATATATATATATATATATATATATATATATATATATATATATATATATACATAAATTTTACAAAGTAAGGTATAAAAATTTAATTTAAATTGAATCCAAAAATTGCCTTAGATTTATTTTATGTAATGCACATTCTGTTGCACTTTTTAAAAAAAATCATTGAAAATTTTATATCTATATCATTAATTGCTAGATGAAAGATAATGTTTTTAAATTGCAACAAAATGTACATTACATAAAATAAATCCAAGGTAATTTTTTGATTAAATTTAAATTAAATTTTTATACCTTACTTTATAAAATTTATAAAAGTGCACTTTGGAGATAAATAAATTTCAAATTGAATCTTGTACCTTTATTTTTAAAGCCTGTAGTAAAAAACATTTTGTTTAACAATTTTCATGTCTTGGATGAAATGCTTTTCTAACTTGTATCTTATCTTTTTAAGACTCTCTATTTCGGTTTGTATTTCTCCTCATACCACAACTCATTTTTGCAACCCCCTCTTTGTATTATTACAGGTCTGAATATTCTCTGTTTCAGTTTGCATTTCTCCTCACACCACAACTCATTTTTGCAACCCCCTCTTTGTATTATTTCAGGTCTGAATATTCTCTCTGTTTCAGTTTGTATTTCTCCTCACACCACAACTCATTTTTTGCAACCCCCTCTTTGTAATACAGGTCTGAATAATGAGAAAATTTGAATTTTTTTTTAACAAATACTTTAAAATAACTTTTTTAGATTAAATTTTTAAAAACTTCCTTCAGAATAGAAAATCTTTAAAATTTAATACGGAACATATTTCATATAGGTTTCATTAACAAATATTCAGTACATAACGAGAAAAATAGAGATGAAAATTTCGAAAGAAATGTATAACTTGTTACGGTCAATAGTAGTCCTCGCCAGTGAAAGTCTTTGTTATTGTTATTCTATTATTATTTAAAACATTTTGTGTCCTGCTCTTTCGTGCGAGGACTAATATATATATATATGTATCTTATTTATAGTATTCCGAATTTTATTGGGTTTATATAATTGATGATTCGGTAACCGTTCATATACTAATAAATTTTAAGTCAGAATGAGATGACTTAAATTGTACGCTTCAAAATTACTATCTTTCGTAATTGAGTATTCATATATTGTTTTAACAAAATGAATTTTTGGAGAAGTAATTAATTTCTCGTTTTACTCTATAATTTTTTATTGTAATTGTTAGTAGACGCATTTTTAATATTTGTGATCTGCATAAGTATCTTTAGTTCTTATTTCTGCATCTCTTCTTATTGTCTATTTATTTGCAAATGTTAATTTCATCGGTTTTTATACATAATGGCTATATGATACTATCGACGTTGCCCCACACTCCCAAATGTTAGGAAGAAACAAGAAAAAGAAAAACTATAAAGAAAAAAAAAAGATGAAATAAGTTGATCAGGTAAACGCAGGTATAGGATATAGGGTTAGTGGAAAGACAAATATATAGGAAGTTGTTCACCAAGGTACACACAGGGGAACTTAGAGTTAGTTGTAATCAAGATGGCGAGACGAAAAGGACTGGATATATTTTTTAGTGTTAGTTTTAGGAGTGCATAAGATTTACCACATTTGGGAGCGATTTTACGACTGTTGACGACAGTTAGAATTGCCAGTCGAAGGCAGAGTGTGGCTTGGCGCTTAGTGAGATCGAGATGAAATGGCATAAACTGACGAACTCGGCCTCGACAGAAGGTACATGTGAACCTTAGTATTTAGAGGGTCGATGGCGTCACACACACACACACACACACACACACACACACACACACACACACACACACACACACACACACACACACACACACACACACACACACACACACACACACACCCGCAGACTTCAACTAATATTTACAGAAAATGTCGGAGTCTTAGTTTTATTTTGTGTTTTATTTTATTTTAAAGTAGGGAGCCGATGTGCGCCCCTCAGCAGCCGTCAATCTATTCTGTTATTAAATGTATATATAATTTTCTAGTTTGCACTTTTCAAATGTTTGCGAAATTATATATACATACATATATATTACACCTGAAAATTCATCTGTCTTTGTTCTCAAAATCAACACAGACGAATTTTGTCAATATACAAGTTTATTTACAATTCACTTTTGGCCATTGAGAAGAGAGAGAGAGAGAGAGAGAGACAGACAGACAGACAGACAGACAGACAGACAGACAGACAGACAGAGGCAGAGAGACAGACAGAGGCAGAAACGGAATAAAACAACTGTATTTAAGCTCTGTGTGTGTGTGTGTGTGTGTGTGTGTGTGTGTGTGTGTGTGTGTGTGTGTGTGTGTGACAGGCTACGGCGAAAGAATGTCAATGACGCTGGACGACTGTCGGTTTTCTCTTTTGCTTTATCTGGTTGCTTGTCTTATCCGTGTCTTATAAAGACATCAACCGACACTCCTGAAATGTAAATATTTAGAATATTTAATTGTTATTCTTTATTTTTTTGCGTTACGCAATTCTAACTCTCCGACCTGGAATGTAAGACTTTCTTTGTTTTCGGTGATAATTACAATTCAGATCGTTTTTACAGAACACAAGAATGTAGGTATAAAAATCCATTCGGAATGTCAATGTGTGCACACTACTGATTTTATCGGCGTCTTCCCGGCTCAATATCCAACAAATCTAAAAGACGACGACGACACAGTCAAAAGAGAAGATGGAAGGGAAGAAGACTACGGAAGTAACGTTGGAATCAGCGATGTTAGAGAGAGAGAGAGAGAGAGAGAGAGAGAGAGAGAGAGAGAGAGAGAGAGAGAGCATATGGTTTTATTACAGCTATTATGTCTTCCGTTTTCCTACTTTTCAGCTGACTACAATCTGATTGTCTTCAAGTCCAACGTAAACAAGTTTTTGATGATCCGTTCCACTTAGGTTAACAAATTTACCGAATTTCGATTACTAACGATTACTATATTGTCCAATTGACGACTGTACACTCTTAACCCTTATCCTCGAGTGGTCTCTGGGCCTTGATAAGTTGTGATGCCTATGTAAAAAAAAACAAAAAAAAACCGGAAAAGCTAAACCAAATGAAAAAAAGAGTTGGTATACCGTTAAATAAACAAACTAGACAAAAAAAACATTAATGGTAAAGTATATCGTGAAAGGGACAAACTAAACGAAATCATTTGACGGCCAGAGGATGTAGGAGATCGTGCTTGGATGAAACTGCCAGACTGTCGATATACTACCAAATTCAAACTGGGCCCTGTCGGTGGGGCATTAGAATACGCCGACTGCCCCCCTGCAGAGGGTAAAAGTCCCTCAATGGGGGTCCTGGATATGACCTTAAAATATATCCAGTGGTGAGGCCCCAGCTTGTGGGCTTTGGGGAGTGTGGAGCCACCCTTTAATTACCATTGGTCCCAGGTCCACTCTGACCCGGAGTGGTAGTACCTGTTAAGGTCCCAACTATGGGTTAAATAGAAACCGACGTGAAAACAACAAATATATTCTATTAAAAAATATTTTCTTCAAAATCTTTGGATTCGGCATTAAATAACCCGAAAAGGGTTGATATGCCGTAAAACAAAAAGAACCAACCAACCAAATTCAAACAGAGGTGAATGACTGACGTGTTCAGTTAGCAATCTATCGTGGTTGATGTAATCCTACGTCACACATGCGATATCCGTACTGTTTCGGAGGCGAACCATTACACCACTGGGGAAAATGATAATAAAAGTAATAATTAGTCTGATGGCGAACTATTAATTGGTAATACTAGTGATTCTTATAAGATTGGAGGCGTGAAATCGGGAGTGGAAACTTCGTCAGAGAATTTAGAAACAGAAACTGGGGTGTATGTCCCACTTCAAATAAGGGCACGAATTAAAAGGCCACCATCATTCTGCATCACGTGTGATCAAGAGATCAGGGTATGTAACAGGCACCATACGGATCTACGAAATAGAGAGAGAGAGAGAGAGAGAGAGAGAGAGAGAGAGAGAGAGAGAGAGAGAGAGAGAGAAAGAAGGGGGGGGGGACTGCGTCGTGTGCCCATCGAGGATTAGATTGAATCCAGAACGTTCCGCTTACAAGATAGAATATTGTTATTTTTGTGCGAGGGTTCATTCATACAAATGAGAATTCTTTGGCATAGGCCGATTTTCTCGTTGAGATAAAAAAAAAAAAAAAAAATAGTAGGAACTTCCCCATTGGCGGAGAGAAAAAAGTGACGTGACGAGTTTGGATCAGGCGTGACCTTCGTAAATAGGAGGTTTAGTCATTGAAAAATTACGTCATCCTTGAGGGCCAAGCAAGTAAGATCCGTTGAACAGTAAGCCTTACTATAATGAATGACAATTTTTTTTTTGCAACATAGTCGCGATCTTTATAAATTGCCAAAAATTGAACATAAATATATCAAGTCAACAAAAATAACAAAAGAAATCCATGTTTGGAAAGTTATAAAAAAAAAAAAAAAAAAAACAAACAACAACAACAACAACAACAACAACAACAACTAAGTCTTTATGAGTTATTCGTTAATTTCAACAAATTTTGATTAATAGTTATTTTTACTAACATACGACAATTTTTATTGTTTTATTTTTTTGATTAGATTACTTCATTTCTGAACATGAACTCAATCACTGAGAAATTTTCTGCTTATTTTTTTAATGTGCATGAATATATCAAATATATGGATTGTTAGAAAAAACAAAATACAAAAACAAAATCGTTCTTTCTACTATTCACTAATAATAGCCATTATCAATATACACTTTAAGAAGGTAAAACATTACATCGGCTGAAACGTTGTAAGATAACGACAAAGATGAGAACAGTAGCCTGAACATATTATTATTATTATTATTATTATTATTATTATTATTATTAATAAAAAGGATTCGGTGCAACTTAGGTAAATAGGTCCCGCAGACGAGCCTCGTTCTGACATTCGGAAAATTTAGGTTAACAATCGGTGAAGCTACCGAAGACTAACCCTTTTGAATGAAGATGGATACAAACAATATTTTAAAAATTAATTTCATGAGAAAAACAAAATGTAAACATATATAAACAAAATATTTTAGAAAATAATTTCTTAATTTTAAATACAAATTGATTGTAAAGAAATTTTTTTAAAAATAATTATTGAAAAATATTGCAAAATGTTTACATAACAAAAAAGTTTTAGTGTTTTTACTATTTTAAAGCGCTTTGAACATTTATTACTATAAACATAACGAAGAAGTGAAAATAAATAAATAAATAAATAATTGCAACCAAAGGCAAGATAAGTCAACGTAAAAAAAAAGGTCAATAATGGTAGAAGCACCGGTGTCACATGTCACGTGACGTAACTGTTGAGATTTTTCAGAACGAGGCTTGTCTGTGGGACCTATTTATCTAAGCTACACCAAAGGATTCATTTCAGGCGAAAATTCGTGTTTCGTTGTACGATGAACACGACATCAGTTCAAATTCTGTAGCAATTTTGTTTTGTTTCTTCTTCTCTCACAAAGCATTGCCACTTTTGAAGCCTGTTTTTCAATTTTAGCTGCATGGTACTAACTGGATTTGAATCTAAATAATTCATATTGTCGATTCTGATCTAAAAAAAAAAATACAGAATCGTTATGTCGAATTGATACGAAGTATTTCGAAAATGGAAACGGTTCCGCTTCATAGTCTACACACATTGTGAATTCTAGCAACTCCGATTCGTTGTGGAGGGCGGGGGGTGGGGGGCAAAAGCATTCTTTCCAATAATAAAAGCATTGTCACGATACACCTAAAAGAGGTTGGACGTTGCCTCGGTCGAAACGTTGTAAGAATCGCAACCAAGATGAGGACAGTAGTCTGAACAAATAAGCACAATTAAAAAAAAAATACCATTAAAAGGAGTGTGGAGGGTGATTGGTTCTGAGAGTAACGTAATGTGTTGGGAGGATGTGGGTGGAGAAGGGAGGAGGGGGGCTTTGCTACAAATGCAATTGTTAGGAGCGCAAAGTTTCAAGCCACAAAATATTTTTATAAGGCACATCCCCCCCCCACCGTCCAACCCACCCCAAAACATATTGCGGCGTGAGAAGACTCTTCCATCTCTCTCTCTCTCTCTCTCTCTCTCTCTCTCTCTCTCTCTCTCTCTCTCTCTCTCTCTCTCACTATATATCTATACTCCTATATTTTTGTGTGTATCGATATTCATATTAAAAATCCGTTTAATATGGGTATTTATTTGCTTCCCCACGAAAGCAAAATGTGACACAAGGTCGTTTTAAATGAGAGTGAAAGCCAACCCCTGAAAAGAAGGGCAAAAACGGGCAGTAGCCAAAAATAATAATTGTCTCAGTATAAAAGGTTTCCTCTCCAATGAGCAAAGGCAAACAAACTTTAGTGTAGCATAAAAAACAGATACCACACTTTGATACAGTCCGAAGGCCAAGAACCCTTTTTTTCTATTTATTTAAAAAGAAAGTACAACTTTATATATGGATCGTGGAATTGCATTCATCTTCAAAAGATCTAGCTAATTTGCATATTCTTTTAAACATTCATTTTAATTAATTCCCTAATAGTTTTTTTCGGTTTTTTTATGGGATAATCATCTTTAGTAAACTATTACGTGTAATTATATTCATGCAGATATTCTACATGATTTATACTTGTGTAATATTTGCGTAAAAAGGTTATAATAAACATAAACCTCTTTCTATGTATATTTATATATGCGTATATGTATATTTGTTTTAAAAATGTTGCCTACCAAACTCCTTTGTCAGTTTTTAGTCTACAAACATGAAACCTACTATGTAGAGTATTCGAACCCATGGAAAACTTTATATTTCTGTTTTAACCGGGAAAATCGGTGTAACAGTGTAAAAATTAAAAAAAAAATGGAATTTGCCAGGTGAAGGTCCAACGACAGCATTACGAATATGCATGCATAACATAATAGCTAATGGTTCATGTTTTAATTTTTAGCCTTGCAGCAAACATGTCTTCATAGGTCAGGTATTAACGTCAAAGAAAAAAATAAATCGTAAGTTAAACGTTTTATTTCTGATTCTCGGTGGTGGCACACGAGTAATTTTTAAAAAAACTTTTTAAATTATTACTATATATTGGGTCCAATATAATCTATATATCTATAGAAGTGAAATTTTGTGTGTGTATGCGTGTGTGTATGTATGCGTGTGTGTGTGTCTGTGTGTGTCTGTGTGTGTACATTTCCGTAACACACTACTCTGTCAATTTTCAGTCTACAGACTCAAGATTTGACATAAGGAATATTGAGATTTGTGAAAATCTTTTTAATCGGTTTTCGGCCTGAAATTTGGCTGTCAAGGGGTCAAAGTTCAACAATTTGACATTTGAAAACTCTACCAAACTCCTACGCCAATTTTGGGTCTAAACACTTGAAATTTTAAATGTAGTTCACTTGGACATGGATCAAACTTTCTAATTTGATTTGAGCCAAAAACAATAAATGTTAAGGGGTCAAAATTGGGATCAAACTTAAATTTTTTTATCTCTGTACTCAGCCAAGTTTTGGTCTAAACATTTGAAATTTTACATAAAGTGTATTCAGACATAGGACAAGCTTTTTAATCGGTTTTTGGCCGAAAAATTGGATGCCAAGGGGTCAGAGTTTAAAAGATTTGACCTTTACGGTTTCTAGCAAATTATTCAGCCAATTTTGGGTCTAAACATTTGAAATTTTACTTAAAGGGTAATGTGACACGCAGCACGCTTTTTAATCAGTTGTTGAGCAAAAATTTGGCTGCCAAGATTATAAAGTTGAAAAGGTAGACCTTTGCAGACTCTACCAAAGTCCTCCGCCAATTTTGGGTCTAAACACTTGAAATTTTATATGTATGTTACCTTAACATGAGTAAAACGGGTTGAATTGTTAATATAATAATAAATACGAAATCTGCATTGATCAAAATATATTTTTAGCATATTTTACGATCGGGCAATACCGGGCGACCTGCTAGTATCTATTATAACAGAGTCGTATTCCTGTTTGTTTGTTCACAGTTTGGTTAATATATACAAAACGTACATTGTTTCTCACATATATTTAACGCTTAAAACGGACTCATATATTTTGGTTTCTGCATGATTTCTATATATACCATGGAAATAAATCTGTTAGGGGTCAAAGTTCAACGATTTGACCTAGGAAAACTCTACCAAACTCTTCCGCCAATTTTGGGTCTAAACATTTGAAATTTTAGAGGTAGTTTACTTGGACATGGATCAAATTTTCTAATTTAATCCATGTCCAAAACAATAAATGTTAAGGGGTCAGAATTGAGGTCAAAGTTTAAAAAAAAATTTGACTTCTGTAGTCACTACGAAATTACTCGCCAAGTTTTGGTCTAAACATTTGAAATTTTACATAAAGTGTATTCAAACATAGGACAAGCTTTTTAATCGAGTTTTGCTCGAAAATTTGGCTGCCAAGGGGTCAAAGTTCAAAATTTGACTGCAAGGGGGCAAAGTTCAAAATTTGGCTGGCAAGGGGGCAAAGTCTCTAGCAAACTATTCAGCTAATTTTGGGTCTAAACATTTGAAATTTTACATAAAGGGTATTAAGACATGCAACAAGCTTTTTAATTAGTTTTTGAGCGAAAATTTGGCTGCTAAGCGGTCAAAGTCGAAAGAGTTGACCTTGGCAGACTCTACCAAACTCCTTCGCCAATTTTGGGTCTAAACACTTGAAATTTTATATGTAGGTTACCTTAACATGAGTAAAACTTTTTAATATATATATATATATATATATATATATATATATATATATATATATATATATATATATATATATGCACATAAAGTTGTGAACAGTACATAGGGCGCGAGCAAAGCCGGACTGAGCTGCTAGTATATATATATATATATATATATATATATATATATATATATATATATATATATATATATATATATATATATATATACACACACACTATAATAATTATTAAAAACCTACAGACACTAGTGTTTCATACTTCCGGGAATCATCAGTGCAGTGTGTCACGATTAGCGCCAGGTTTTATTTATTTTAGATTACCGAAGTTAAGCAACGTTGAGCTTGGTTAGTACCAATGGGTGACTATTTGGAACTTCTAGGCGCTGTATGTGCTCTCCGCTTATCTCAGCATTGTTTCCAGACGTCCTGTA
The DNA here is from genome assembly GCF_053919585.1 of Euprymna scolopes. Classification (NCBI taxonomy): domain Eukaryota; kingdom Metazoa; phylum Mollusca; class Cephalopoda; order Sepiida; family Sepiolidae; genus Euprymna; species Euprymna scolopes. Next base: position 32,947,019 of record NC_136501.1, read on the forward strand.
CAGATACTTCACTTGCCACTGGTATTTAACAATGTCGACTCAGGAAAGTCATGGTTGGGGATTGTGCACCTGCACCTCCTGCCACAAAATTTTCACGCGCAGGCACCCCTTCGTGGGTATCCATAGTTTGTCAAAGACTGAAGGAGCCCTTTTACTTGTAAAACCGGCACAGGTATATAACATCGCGGCAATGGGACAGGGGTTAAAGCTTGATTGTAGTGCAGATTCTATTAGATTTAAGGTTTTATTTTATTATTTATTTATTTATTAGCCTGTCTAAGAAGGAGAAACTAGTAGTAGATACACCGGCCGCGATGTGGCAACAATACTCCATGCATGAGTGAGTACCTTTGTAATTAAAAAAAAAAAAAAAAAGGAAAAAGGATACTGTTAGGTGTGTGCCATTTTCTGACACGGTAGCGCCGGGTAGCGGTATCACCAAATATCAGATGATAAATCCAATTTTAGTAAAATTTTTCAGCATTCATTTAAAAAATATATTTGACAAAAAATACATATTTTCAAATTTAAAATTTTAAAGAGTGTAATCCAATATATCTTTGAACCACGTCTGCAGTAACGTTGTTTTTTTTTTTTAATTTGTTGTCGTGGTTAAAAGGCAAGTCTCTATACTTTATTTCGACATTTAAAAGAGTCAAACCTTGAAACAAGCGAAGCCTCCAGGAGGCGACTTACAAAAAAAAAAAACAAAAAAAAAAAAAACAAGACATCTCTAGCTACTAAGTAAGACGAGACCGGAAGTACAGACAGCACGACTGCTTTTTCTCTCTATTAATAAATATAATTGTAATAGTTGCTATATCAATAAGGAATGTGGGTGACGTAGTGCGACGGCTGACAAGTGACGAACTTTAGATATATGTTCGAGTGAAGAAAATCCGGTTTGAACCGGTAAATGGCTTTGTTTGTAGTTGCTTTTTTTTTTGTTACTTGTTTTAAGCTTTATTTTTCGGTCGTCTATTTTGCCAACACAAATCTATTGTTTTCCAGGGTTTACTAATTTTTAAAAATGGACAGACGCCACGCGGAATACATTTCGCCCGATAAACGCTCGGATAGAAACTGAAAGCCTCACACACACACACACACACACACACACACACACACACACACACACACACACACACACACACACATTAACATCTGGGAGAAAATTTTTAATACTCAACTCAGAATCAATCTCTTTCACACACACACACACACACACACACACACACACACACACACACACACACACACACACATATATATATATATATATATATATATATATATATATGTCGATTGTCACCGATTTGTCACGTGACTTGTGGTTTATGTAAAACTCGCACTGACGGACTGCAGAAAACTGAAACGAAATAAATCTTTGTTCTTTTTTTATTTCATTGTTATCAAGAGCGACGCGACTTGACTCATAGATGGTGACAGATTGTTTTTGTTTTAATGTTAGTGATAATTCGTCACATCTACATTTTTTATGTCTTCATACTGTTTTATTTAATGTTTGTTACATTTATTAAAAACTTGGAGTTTTTATTTAAAGAAAACTACGACGCAACTTGAGACATAGACGTCGATAGATTACAGCAAGACGTTTTAATACCCCTTTTTTTAAATAAATATTTTTACGTCTTTCTTGAATGTTGGCTTATTCTTTGTTTTTTTTTTTATATGGTTTCATTGTTATCAAGAATTCGTCACAGATACTGAAATGGAACACATACATCAAGTCTGTTGCCAAGGTCGCTGGAAAGATGGTGGGATCTTTCTACCGCTCCAGAAGATATCTCACTACTGATGCAATTCTCTATCTATATAAAAGCCAAGTACGTCCACGGATGGAATACTGCTGCCATATCTGGGAAGGAGCTGCTAAAAACAGCCTATCTTGCCTTGACAGAGTACAAAATAGACCTCGTGGCTTAGTGGGGGATGCCATTTTCTGTACCCTGCAACCTCTCTCCCACAGAAGAGACGTTGCGAGCCTATCCTTGTTTCATCGTTATTTCCATGGCAGGTGCTCGTCTGAACTCCAATCTCTGGTCCCCCCTCGCCAATCTTTTACGAAAAACACCCGTCTAGCTGAATCCACTGTGAAAAATTTTCCCCACTCTTTATCTGTGCCTAAATCAAAACGTGGATTCCATGAACAATTCTTCTTTCTTAGAACTGCACGCCTGTGGAACTCTGTTCCGTCTGCCTGCTTACCACCTGACTACAACTTGGATGTCTTCAAGTCCAACGTTAACAAATTCCTAATGAACCGCCCCCTTAAGTAAACACTTCATCAGATCTCCACACTAACGTAATGTACTTGCAATAACCCTAATCCCTGAATGGCTTCCGGGCCTTGATAAGTGGTGACCACTGTGTAAAAAAAAAAAACAACTTTTGTTACGTGACTCGTGTTTATGTAATACTCCGACTGACGGACTACAGGAAACTGAAAGCATATAAATCTTTTTTTTTTTTTATAATGGTCCCATTGTTATCAAGGGGGGGGTGTATATACTCCTCTCCCATTGCAAGAACTATGACACCAGGATTGAAAAGTGGGATTGCCAAGTTAGCGCCTCCGAGGAGGGGCACTCTAATCTTCGAAAAGTGCCTAAATAAAAGATCATTTGCATATGTTCAAAGAATTCAAAATAATAATAACTTAAATTTGTGTACGTTCGTTTCCGAGACAATAACAACTTTATTCATGTATAGTCAGTAATGGGGGGGGGGTCGTTGGGCCCAAGTAAATATTTAAATAATATCATCATGGTATATTGACAAAAAAATAAAAAAAATAGTTACTCATCATTTCGATGTATAATTCCACTGGCCACGATGCATTATTTGAATGTCAACTTGGTGCCCCCCCCCCTTTCGCCGATGAAGAAATTACGTATGAATAAAATTTATATAATCTCTGAAACGATCCAAGTTGTTAACGTTTCGAGTACTTGGAACATATGTAAATGATCTTGTATTAATTTCGTTATATATATATATATATATATATATATATATATATATATATATATATATATATATATATATATATATATACAGCTCTGTGTGTGTGTGTGTGTGTGTGTGTGTGTGTGTGTGTGTGTGTGTGGTCACGAATATGTTCCTATATGGTTGACTATTTAAAAAAAAAAACTGATTACATATAATAATAGAAGATGTATCGAGGATCAGGAATGGGTATGTTTGATCTGGCAGAACAGTGGTTCATAAAAATTATGGGGTCTACGTTCGCGCCTGGCCCCCAAAGTATGGAAATAAAAAATGGAAAAAACAAAACAAAAAACGTTTACAAGAGTTTTTTTTATATAGATGTACATAAGAATACTTTGATAAGTATGTTTCAACTTAAATAGGGATGGTATAATAAAATTCTGGCGTCTGCGTTCGCGCCGATACTCCATGGAAATATGGCACTAGCTTTAACAAAGACTTTTCATATCTATTTGCGTAAGTATATTTTGATAATTATGTTTCAGTTTGAAGAAATATGGTATAATAAAATTATGGGGTGTTCGTTCGCGCCTGACCGCCATAGAATGTAAATATT
>NC_136501.1:32955607-32958107 GCF_053919585.1 Euprymna scolopes
TCGCATTTATAAATGTTGTCATTTATTTATTTATACTTTTATATTATTTGCGATACTGATAGTTTTTTTTTTTTTTTTTTTTTTTTTTTTACACAGAGATCACCACTTGTCAAGGCCCGGAAGCCACTCAGGGATAAGGGTTATTGCAAGTACATTACGTTAGTGTGGAGATTTGATGAAGTGTTTACTTAAGGGGGCGGTTCATTAGGAATTTGTTAACGTTGGGCTTGAACACATCCAAGTTGTAGTCAGGTGGTAAGCAGGCAGACGGAACAGAGTTCCACAGGCGTGCAGTTCTAAGAAAGAAGCTTTGTTCATGGAATCCGCGTTTTGATTTAGGCACAGATAAAGAGTGGGGGGAATTTTTCACAGTGGATTCGGCTAGACGGGTGTTTTTCGTGAAAGATTGGCGAGGGGGGACCAGAGATTGGAGTTCAGACGAGCACCTGCCATGGAAATAACGATGAAACAAGGATAGGCTCGCAACGTCTCTTCTGTGGGAGAGAGGTTGCAGGGTAGAGAAAAGGGCATCCCCCACTAAGCCACGAAGTCTATTTTGTACTCTGTCAAGGCAGGATAGGCTGTTTTTTGCAGCTCCTGCCAGATATGGCAACAGTATTCCATTACTTGTACGACAATGTTTCTCGATCTCACTGCACGTGGTTTTGGTATAGACAGTTCCGTTTCTTGAGATCCATCTACCAACTCGAATCAACTTACCATAAAATAGGAAGCGAAATATCGACTCTCTATATCAATTGTATTTTGGGTGCTTCTACACTATTAGAACGAAATTTCGGAAATCGTAATATTGAATTTCACATAAAAACAATGGTGAACACGATTCCTCGTATTTTTAAGATGATTATATCCAAAAATTACGAAAATCGATAAGGTAGAAAATTATTTATTAAAGAAAATAGAAAATAGAATTAGAAGAAAATGATCGTATTTGCTTATGTAAGACACAGGAGAGTTAAAAAGGGAGGTAAATATCCGTTGCGAGTTATTTTATAAGTTGACCACAATTTTCCACCTGCTAACACAATTAAAAATGTTTTTTAATAATTTTATAATATTCAGGTAATTTCGATTGCATGATTTCGAAGCTAACATTGTAATTTGTTAGAATTGACAAAAAAAAAAAAAAAAAAAATCAGTAGAAACCATTGTTTTTAATTGAAAACTCCATTTATCGACTACAAAATTTCGTTCTGATAGTGTAGAAGCGCCGTTTTTGTGATCTTCGTTATAATTGTTCGGTTTCGTTTATTTCTTTTTTTTTTCTCTTTATTTTTATTTATTTGCATTTTTTTGTAGATTCTGTCGGATTCGCACCCTTAAAATCAAGCTTAACACACACACACACACACACACACACACACACACACACACACACACACACACACACACACACACACACACACACACACACACACACACACACTAAACGTTTTTGCTTGTCCATGTATGAATTCCGAAACCGAGCTGATTCAAAGCAAATTACTTTGTACATGTTAAAAGGTAAGTATATTTTCGAATAGATCTTCATAACAAATTTAAAGGACGCTTCTGTTTTGTCTCAAGGGACAATAAATATTTTATGTAAAGGTGACTGTGAATGTCCTTGAGAAGCAAGAGTTGAGCAATCACAACCACACCATCACTACCACTAGGTCGACTCTGCCTGATTCCAGGACGACTGGAAATAATATCGAGATAAGCGGAGAGCACACACAGTTCCTGGTATTCGTAAATTAGTAATGTTAGTACTGACCAGGCGTAGCGTCTCTTAACCTCGGTGATATAACCGGAACGAACGTGATTATGTTGTATATTAGTAACAATTATTAATTAATACTACTAACATTAATAAATTTTATTCATGACTTGCGGGGGGGGGGCTTTGCCCGATCGTAAAATACGCTTAAATATGATATTTTAATTTGTCCAGATTACGTATATGTTATTATAGAGTCGTGATTTCAAAAGTTTTAAAAAAAATATCTGGGTGCCATCAGCTAGAATCGAAACCGAAAGCAAACTAGCATTCAAAGCTGGTGACGTTACCACTGTACCAATGTGACACGCATATAATCTGACTAAAAATAAACTAAGATGAATATACAAAATGCATAACGGATCTTTTTTTTTTTTTTTTTTCAATTTTTGACCGCATTTTGACCCCTAAAAATATTTTAACCGGTTAAAGACCCATAAAAGAACGGTCCATAAAAAATCCAATCATTTGAGGCCTCTAGTGGCGTTTTAAGACTTTTAGTTTCGGTAGAGATAGAGTTTGAAAATACGAAGACAGACAGACAGACATACAGTGAGTTTGATAAATTAGATTTAACGCAAGTCGTATTTAGAGAGAGAGAGAGAGAGAGAGAGAGAGAGAGAGAGAGAGAGAGAGAGAGAGAGAGAGGACGTATGTGTGTGAGAGAGAAAGAAAAGGAGTGAGAGAGAAGTGAAGCTGTCCAGAGATACAGCACAGAAT
>NC_136501.1:32965607-32980607 GCF_053919585.1 Euprymna scolopes
GCCTGGTCAGTACAAAATGGGTGACCATTTGGAAATATGGTGCTGTATGTGCTCTCCGCTTATATCGACATTGCTTTCGGTCGTTCTGGACTTCTCATTGCCAGTGGAATCAGGAAAAGTGTGGTTGGGGACTGCACAGCTCTTGTTCTACGATTGCACGCGCAGCTACTTTCATAGGTGGTTTTTGCATGGTCTCTCAAATGGTGAACGAAGGCGATGATGACATGTTCGTGAAATAACTACTAGAATATATTGATGCTTTCACTAAATTCTATATGGCGCCGAGGAACAGACGCATTGGAATTCATGCAAAACAAAGTAAATTAAAGCAATTCTTGAACGTCTCAGAAGCGATCTTACGTCTAACCGTTGATGTTGAATTCTTGAAACTGTAATATATATATATATATATATATATATATATATATATATATATATATATATATATATTGTGTGTGTGTGTGTGTGTGTGTGTGTGTGTGTGTGTGTGCGTACGAGCATGCAAGAGGCTCGGGTTTCGAATCCCGAGTTCGAATATGTCTAACTGATGAGCTCAAATGAGGGCGAAACTTGAGTCTTGGACTTCCGGTTCATTGGCTGTCATGGCGCTTGCGAGCTGCGACGTTGTTTGGCTGTGGAAATAGTTATATATATATATATATATATATATATATATATATATATAAAGCTCTCTCTCTCTCTCTCTCTCTCTCTCTCTCTCTCTCTCTCTCTCTCTCTCTCTCTCTCTCTGTGTCCGTTCCCTATCGGTGAGCCGACTTTTATGAAATTTTATGCAAATATACTTTATACGTCTGGGAGTAATTTTAGATAGTTTTTATTTTTTCGTATAACTACTGAGAACCGAAAATCGAAATAATCCGATTAAAGAAAGAACAGTCTGGTTTTGAACAAAGTTTTCATCTTACAATGTCTAATATCACAACTGCATTTAAGAAGTTTTATTACCGCACAAGCAGAAGGGCCCGGCGTATAAACTCGTGTAAATTCTTTTGTAAGACAGGAGCACGTTCAAAATGAATGTTTCTGTTTAGAACATAATTGAACAATCGTACTTGAATTATGCATTTTAAACTTTAATTCAAGTCACTACGTAAAATAATTTTATAAAATCAACAATAGGTTCGGTCCTGGGTATGACCTTAAACTATATCCGACGGTGAAGCCCCAGCTTGCGGGTTTTGGGGAGTGTGGAGCCACCATTTAATTGCCATTGCTCTCAGGTCCACTCTGACCTCGAGTGGCACTACTTGTTAGGGTTCCAACTATAGGTTAAATAGAAACCGACTTGAAAAAACAAATATATTCTATTTAAAAAAATTTCTTCAAAATCACTGGATTCGGCATTAACCTGAAAAGGGTTGATATGCCGTAAAACAAAAACAACCAACCAACCAACCAATCAACCAACGATAGGTTCTCTACAGCGCAATGTACGCTTAGGTGTATCAGTATTTTGGGGGAATTTTTGACACCCTTAACACAAAACTGTGAATAAAATATAAAAAAAACTCCTTTTAAAGTGGGTTGTTTATTTTCTTTATGGAATATACTTCCAAAATAAACTATTAAAGTTGTTTAAAAAATAATAGAAATATTATTTTTTATTTTTTAAAAAACAATGTTTACAAAGTACCGGCGCGCGTTCACGCAGCCATTTTTTACGTATTAAATCTATTGAATTTTACGAGTTAATTTTTTTTCCAATTTCAACTTTAAAAATCTATCAAAATTTTTCTATTGGTTAAATTTTTACGATATTTTCAGACCCTACAATGTATCATGGACTAAGTCACTACGGGGAGGCATGTGAGGTTTCCTTCCGGTGTATCGCAGTGCCGCAGTGGGTCCTCAACTGGAGTAGAGCAATCAATCGATTTGATTGAAAAAATGGGCAAGTTCACCGATTTCAACGACAATAAAATATTCGTTGATCCTCATTTAATCCCGGGCACATGGTTCCCTGCTAGTAATAGTGCGTGTGTATTTAGGCAACATTCTTTCATTTAAGCAAACATCGTTAAACATAATTATTATACTTTTTCTCAAATTTCGTAATGTCCCTTTTTTCTGTAAAAAAAAAAGAAAAAAGAAAAAGGATGTATACTGAACAACGTTTACGATTCTTTAACGTAACCCCTAAGATCTGGGGCAATTTGTCTTTGATTAAGCCCACCTTCATATGAATCTATAATATGGCACATCTGAAACTGCGAATTGTAATGTTTCTTTTAAACGCGGATAAAAAAACAGACACAAAAAGAAACATGTTAATTAGTATAAAATATCGATATTTCAAACTTTTACTGCTGTGCTTTATATGAGTGCGAGTGCTAGATCTCAGCAAAGAAAGAAGCGTGTTGTAATTATTTTATGGAGTGTCTCCCTGCTTTGTTCATGTCTGTGATTTATCTCAAAGAAAACCTAACGTCTTTATTGAATGAGCAACACCCTCAATAACAACATGGCCGCCATTTTCTAATTTCTCGAATTGTCGTAGTGTACATTACATTGTTTACTTCAAGTGAGGAAAGCGAAGACAGGCATTACCGTAAAACAGTTTGAAAGTCGCTATTCACACACACACACACACACACACACACACACACACACACACACACACACACGGAATATTAGTAATGTTGAGGGTCTTCATTGTTAATCAGAAGTGAGGCGAGAGGCGTTTATTCCGTTATTCGCTTAGTCCGTTAATCCGTCATCCCGTCATTCTTCAGATCTTCTAAAAACTAGTTCGTCAGTTTTGCACGAAATTTTGCATGTAGTTATATGGCAATGAACGGAGAAAAAGAACTAGGCTAGATTTTTCAAATAAAATCTGGTTTTGCCTCAAAGAGGCTTTGTTTAGCATTACAAGAACTTAGTCACCAGGGTCGGAAAGTGGGATTGAGAAGTCAGCGCTCCCGAGGAGGGGCACTCTGATCTGCAAAAGTGCCTGGGAAGCCCTTAGTCATTCTCCGGCTTCAAAGAGAGAAGGTAAAGCCTGGGAGGGTAGACCTCATAGAACTGGACAGAACTTAACTCCCACTGCAAAATCAACAGAGACCGGATCATTACAGGAATGCTCCAAACTTTGTTAATTTTGGGGACCCAGGATAAAAATTCCTAGCTGAGTAAATGACTCAAAATGGTCTAAAATTGCATTTTATTTTTATTCTTTTTTTTTTTTAATAATCTTTCAAAATTTCATTTATTTTTCACATTTCACAAAATGTTCTTCAAAGTGAGGATAAATGTTTTTTTTAATTATTACATTTTTATAAATAAAGTACTGATAATCACACACACACACACACACACACACACACACACACACACACACACACACACACACACACACACACACAATCTGGATTGTCCCTTAAACGGACTGAAAAGTGTCTCACACACAACTAACAAAAATTGCCCCTTTTTCATAAAAAGTACACCAATCGCTTTCTACCATAAATCCAATAAATGTGAAGAATGGTCGCTTGCATTATTTAAGTAATAGTGATCGCAGGGGAAGACAACTAATGCTTTACTTTTTATAAAATTATTTTAAATTATTTTTCTATATGGTAAAAAATAAATAAATAAAAACACGCACACTTCATTTGATGAAATATAAATTAAAACACCTGTATTAATTACGTTACTGCAGGTTTGAGATAAGGATTGATTATTCGTATTATTTGGATTCTTCGGACTACTGTTCTCATCTTAAGTATCATTTTGCACAACGTTTCGTTCGATGTAACCTCCGACCTTCTTCAGGAGTATGCTGTCGAATTCGGGAATCTTTCTGGCGAACTCGAAGAATTCCGTGCAGATTCCTGATTTCGACAGAAAGATTCCAGAGTTGTACAAGATACACCTGAAGAAGGCCAGAAGTTACATTGACCGGAAACGTCGTTAAAATAACACTCAAGATGAACACAGTCATACGATCTGTATTAATTATGGCACTAATAAAATCAAGAAAAAGGATATTCAACGAATAAAGAAATGAACATTTTTGTTGTTATAGTATGGCCGTCATCTGTAATATTTGCAATGCATGATGGGTATCAGCTGTTTTGTTGACACACTATTGTTTTTCTATAGCACGACAGATTTTGCAATGAACCGTTTCTATTGTCTGATTTATCGCGGGGGAATTTATCTTAAAGAAAGTCTAACGTGTTTATTGAATGAGCAACAACCACAATAACAACATGGCCACCATTTTTACTTCTTAAATCCTCCAAGTGTACAAGTCGAAAAAAAAAAAAAAAAGAGTAGAGCCAAGAATGAATAGGGACAAAACCAAATAGATATTGTAATGAATATTTTGTAATAAAAAACTTTATATTAGATCTTGTTGAAACTACTACTACTACTACTACTACTACTACTACTACTACTACTACTACTACAACACACACACACATATATATGTATGTATATATATACACATATATATATATATATATTAAATTTGTTTATACCAACATTAATGGCTACATATGTGCATACATGTTTCTGTAATCACCCGTTATTGGGGAGATTACGTCTTCAGGCTAAGAATTACCCTCGAAAACTCTCTCTCTCTCTCTCTCTCTCTCTCTCTCTGTCTCTCTCTGTTTATATATATATATATATATATATATATAATATGTATATATATATATAATATGTATATATATAATATGTATATATAATATGCATGTGTAGGAGCACGTTTCACCAAAAACTCATCAGGAATAAAATGCTGGTTTATCACAGAAATGCAAAAATAAATAAATAAATAAAAGAAAAAAGAACGAATTAAATTATCACGAAAGAGCAAATACTGGGAGATATACGAGTAAAAGGAAAAAAAAGCGAGTGAGAATTCGTGTAAAATAATATATATACAATTATATAAAATATTTGTAACAATAAGATGGAGGGGGTATGGGAACAATTAAAATATATCACCGAGCAATGATTTAGTAAATTTCTTCTGTCGACAGAGAGAGGGCTTGAGTGAAAAAAAAATCGAGACTGACTCCAAAATCTTTAAAGGATTTTGAGAGTCAGCCCGTTGCAAGATTCTAAAACAGTCCATTTTATATGCATTAGCACAAGCTGGATTTTCGATTAGGTGTTAAACAATGGAAAATTCTAATGTAAGAGATGGGCGAAGACGACGTGGCTTATTCAGTATAATTTCTGCCGGTATATATTGGTTAATGCGTGTCTGCAAATTTAAGAAGTTTCAACCCACATAGCCAGCAGCGCACTGACAATCGAATCCATAAACAACATTGCTTTGTGTGACTAGGAGGAATGCAGATTTTACACAAAAACCGAACGTGGCACAACTTAAGGGAAACAATTTGTTACAGACTTAATAATCCGTCATATACAGACAGAAATTGATTCGTGAGACGCGTAGATTGCAATGTAAGTGAAGATATCGTACTAAAGTAGATTCATTGTATGTAGATAGCATTGTACATACTTCAGAGCTGCACCTTTATATATATATATATATATATATATATATATATATATATATATATGTGTGTGTGTGTGTGTGTGTGTGTGTGTGTGTGTGTATGCATATAATTGCAAATGTATTGAACTAAAAAAACAATATTTTTTAAAGTGCTCAATACATACTTACTCAATACACAGATAGAGCTATTAACTTAAATGAAATTATATAAATATCAGAAAACAAAACAAAACAAAACAATTATTCAAACATCAGAAAAACCAAACGCAGATTAATCTGCGTTTCTACGATATTACTCGTCTCCTCAAGGGTTAAAGACTATATATATATATATATATATATATATATATATATATATATATATATATATATATATATATATATATATATATATATATATATATATATATATTTATATATATATATAAAGGGAAAAGACTATCAGATGAAATCAAAACGATCATAAGAGATATTTTTCATCGTTATTGCGAAAGATATTTCCTCTTCTGATGATTCATTCGCCGCCTGACACAAGGTTGGGCGTATTTTAAACTAAAGGTCGATTTCAAAAGCGAGGAGTCTCGCGCACTGCGACACAGACAGCAAATTTAAATAATAAATTAATAAATAAATAAATAAATAGTGATGATGATGATGATGATGATGATGATGATGATGATGACAGCGACTCTCTCATATCCCTCCCCCCTAGTTAGTTTAAAACATAACACATTTTCATCTGGTGACAATTCACTTGCCTCCCCACGATTGGAGCAAGCTTGTTTAGTCTTGAAAGCGGGAGTCTATTTTGCTGATCGTTTGTGTAAATAATAACCTCAATCAATTCCCAGCCTCGGCACTCCAGTATTCGTGGTGATGCCATAGGAGGTAGAGTAGTGTTTCGGCAGTAACATCTTTTTTGTTATGAAGGTCAATCGAAATGTTTCTGATTTTTTTTTAGATAAGGATGAATGTTAGATTGTTCAGAAAACTGGTCTCACCTTTGTTGTTATTCTTACAAAGTTTCGGTCGATGTAACTTTCGACCTTCTTCAGGTGCATTTTTTTTATTACATTACATTATTCACCACTTATCAAGGCCCTGAGCCCACTTGAGGATAAGGGTTATTGAGTGTACAGTAATCAATCGGACAATATCGTAGTAGTCGTTATTAATGGAAATTTAGTAGATTGGATTACTTAAGGAGGCGGTTCATCAAGAATTTGTTTATGTTGGACTTGAGGACAACCTACTTGTAGTCAGCTGGGAAACAGGTAACTGATGCACTTTTACCATCGTGCTGAAATAATAGCGTTATTATTTTAAAAGCCATTCTTAACATGGGGAAGGCGAGGTGTTTTATAGCTATTCTGTGCTTCCACCTAACAATTTAATCATAATAAAAAAAGATATCGTGAAGCTTGAATTTAACCTTAAAAAACTATTTAAAAATAGTGCGGTGGCAAAAGTGCACAAGCACCTAATTTTTTTTTTACGAACCATAGTCGTTAGTTTCATAAACACATTACACATTTTGAATCGTATGGGGAATAGAAAACAGTGAAAACACAGTCCCCTCTCCTCCGAAGGTGACGTCACTTGGGAAATGAAAAATGCGAAATCCGGATATATGAAACGGAATATGTTTTAAAGGCCGCATGAAAACGGTATCATAAACATCATTTATAAGACTTGTGATTGTTTTCGGTTAAGTACGCGGTTGTTAGAGTTCGTCTTCAGGTTACAAGTAATTGTTAGGATTAGTTTAGTGTTTCCGTATTTTGTGATGTGTGTGTTCGTTTTCGTATTTTACAATTAGGTTCAATTTGTATTGAAACAAACTAAAATAAATTTTGACCTTTGACTAATAATTAAAAATAATTAAAATAATAATATTTCATAAGAATTTTCATTTAAATTGTTGCTTATGAGTCGTCGACGACGAAACACGTGTCAGTGGATAATTATATTTTAAAAACAGTATGTATGCCGCTCCCTATGTGGGGGTACCAAGTTGGTTAAAGGCAAAATTATTCCCAACTCGCATTTAGGTAAAAATGCACTTTCGTAAATAATTGAATTCTTTCAAAACGTATAGCAAAAACAAAAAGAAATAGCATATAAATAAATTGCGACACAACCAGACAGTCGAGCGGGATGGACGCGCGGATAAAGGGATTAGGCTCATTACCGCAGCGTCCCGATTTCGAATCTCGTTAGATTCAGCCACTCTGATGAGTCGTAGACGAAGAAGAAGCACGTGTCAGTAGGTAATTATATTTTAAAAACAATATATATTGTTTTTAAAATATAATTATCCACTGACACATGTTTCGCGACAATTTAAATTAAAATTCTTGTGAAATATTATTATTTTAATTATTGGTCAAAGCTCCAAATTTATTTTAGTTTATTTCAATGTAAATTGAACTTAATTGTGAAATACGAAAACCAACACACACATCACAATATATATATATATATATATATATATATATATATATATATATATATATATATATATATATATATATATATATAAATTGGCTAAAAACATTAATATCTTCCCCTTCAACTAGGCACTTTTCTACAGGGGAGGGGGGCACTTTTTTCGCCGATATTTTTGAAAGTTATCCTCTCCTTTAGATTCTCTTTAGAGTCTCTTCTGGTTCGGCGGTGGTCGTAACAGCATAAACGTTAGGTTTTACTCCGTTCTTTTCCTCCTTTGCGGTACGGGCTCGAGCCTGCCTTCCTACTACCACTATTTTTTTTTTTTTGCTCAACATACACATCTAAACACCCGGGCAACGCCGGGCGCCCATGCTAGTATATCTATAAAAGTGAACGTGTCTGTCTGTATGTCTGTCTGTGTACATTTCCCTACGCAATAACTCTGTCAATTTTTAGTCTACAAACTCGAAATTTGATATACAGGGTACTGAGATTTGGGAAAATCGATGTGATCGGTTTTCGGGCAGAAATTTTGCTGTTAAGGGTCAAAGTTCAACGATTGAACCTTTAAGAACTCTACCAAACTCCTCCGACAATTTTGGGTCTAAAAAATTGAAATTTTAGATATAGGTTCCTTGGACATGGATCTAACTTAATAATTTGATTTGAGCCTAAAACAATAAATGTTAAGGGGTCATAATAGGGGTCAAAGGGTCATAATAAGGGTCAAAGTTAAAAAAATTAACCCTTTTTTTCTTTTTTTTTTGCTCAGCATACATCTTCAAACACCCGCGCAACGCCTGGCTAAGATGCTAGTATATCTATAAAAGTGAACGCGTCTGTGTGTGTGTGTGTGTGTGTGTGTGTGTGTGTACATTTCCTTACGCAATAACTCTGTCAATTTTTAGTCTACAAACTCGAAATTTGATATACAGGGTACTGAGATTTGAGAAAATCTATATGATCAGTTTTCGGCCAGAAATTTGGCGAGTAAGGGGTCAACGCTCAACGATTTGACCTTTGAGAACTCTACCAAACTCCCCCGACAATTTTCAGTCTAAACCCTTGAAATTTTAGATATAGGTTCATTAGACATGGATCTAACTTAATAACTTGATTTGAGCCCAAAAGAATAAATGTTAAGGGGTCATAATAGGGGTCAGAGTTAAAAGAGTTGACCACTTTTTTTTTTTTTTGCTCAACATACACCTCCAAATACCCGCACAACGCCGGGCACCCATGCTAGTATATATATAAATAAGGGTGATTGCTCCAGATTAGTATTGATTTTTATTGGTAAAAAGTTACGAACATTGTTTTAATGATTCTATCTTATTTTTAAATAATTTTTCATCGTTTCATTCAAATTCTCGTTTAATGGAAGAATCTCTTTCAAAAGATTTCGGTAAAAAAAAAAAAAAAAAAAAAAAAACGAAAAGACGAAAAAAATCATTTTGTTTTTTTCGTAAAAAATTATTAAAACTTATTTCGTTTCATATAACCAGATTTCACATTTTTTATTGCGGCCATGTTTCTATTCAACCTACGATTGTCAAAATTGTCCTAACGAATACGTTCTGCTGGAAAAAAAAAAAAAAAAAATACAGAACCAAAACATTCTTGCAACATTCACCAATAAGAGTCATTGTCAAGATACAACTGAAGAAAGTCGGAGGTTACATCAGCGAAAACGTTGTAAGGATAACACCAAATATGAGAACAGCTCCTCAGCACTTCAGTACTTCTGATGGTGCCATGAGCATAAAGTATTGATAGGTGTAATCGAGGAGATACTGTCTCAACAAAACCACGTCAAGAGGTACTGGTCCAGCTTTTGAACTAGACAAAAAAACAAAAAACAAAAAACGAAAACGGGATTATTGTTTACCATAACCTTAAATTAATATTTATTTAACCCTAAACTAACACTGACCTACTTTTATTGCCTTTGGTAACAGCAATTTGTTGAGAATTACTTTGTTTTTAAGTTTTTTGTTTTTATTTTTTCACTCATTACTTTTTATTCTGTAAGGATTGCTTGACAATCGCCAATTTACGATTTAATCAAGTTTGCAATTTAATTTGCCGTCTGTTTATTTATTATTGATTTAATTTTAAATTTTATTTTCTACTTTCTTGAATGAAGCAATTTCGTTTCGGTTAATTTAGATTTTGTATTGTCTCCTCTTACAATATCATGTCAATTTTGTACCCAATATTTGTAATGTATTCTATAGTAACAAATTCATAAAGAGAAGAACGCTTTCAGTCAAATTTGCATTGCAGCATGTAGTCACCCTCCACAATATATATATATATATATATATATATATATATATATATATATATATATATATATATATATATATATATATATATATAAAGCTGAATGTGTGTGTGTGTGTGTGTGTGTGTGTGTCTGGTCACGAATAGGCTCCTACATGGTTGACTATTTTAAAAAACTGATTACATATTATGATAGAAGATGTATCGAGACATAGGCATGGGTATGTTTGATCCGACAGAACAGTGGGTCATTAAAATTGTGGGGTCTGCGTTCGCGCCTGGTCCACAAAATATGGAAATAAAAAATTAAAAAAAAAAAACGTTTACAACTGTTTCTGATATAGATGTACATAAGAATACTTTGATAAGTATGTTTTCACTTAAATAGGGATGGTATAATAAAATTGTGGGGCCTGCGTTCGTGCCTGGTCTCCATAGAATGGAAATAGGCACAAACTTTAATAAAACTTTTACTATCTGTCTGCGTAAGTATACTTTGATAATTATGTTTCAGTTTGAAGAAATATGGTATAATAAAATTACGGGGTGTTCGTTCGCGCCTGACCTCCATAGAATGGAAATATGTCACAAAGTTTAAGAAGGTTTTTTAATATAGATCCACAGAATATTGTGATAAGTGTTTCAATGTGAACAGGTATGGTATAATAAATTATGGGGTCTATCTATTTTATTTTTACTTTCATCATATTTTGCTTTGGTTTTGATAGCCCCAAATTCGAAGCTATCTCATTACAACCCTTCGTTTTCATAACCTATCATACTTTCTGTACGCTGTTTTTGAACCCAGTCAGAGACGGGTACTTTTGCTAGTATATGTATGTATGTATGTATGTATGTATGTATGTATGTATGTATGCATGCATGCATGTGGCAATATCACATCGATACACTGCTTACCGCTAGATCACTAAAATTAAGCGACGTTGAACCTGGTCACTTCTAAAATGGGTGACTATTTTGGAATATCAGGTACTATATATGCTCTTCGCTTATCTCAGCATTGTTTCCAGTCGTCCTGGGCTTCTCCTTGCCACTGGAACCAGGCAGTGCCGATTCAGGAGATGTATGGTTAGCATTGCGCTAGCCTTGCTTCGTAGTTATACACACAGTCACCTTTACAGACGGTATCCATCGTCTTTCGAGACTGAACGGAGGCCAGGGCTCCCTCAAATATTTGTTAGAACCTTCTTTTTCCTCAATTTTGTAAAACATTCCAATAAATTGTTCTTCAAAACATTTTTGACGATTCTACAGTATTGGGACGAGATTTCGAAATCTTAAAACTGAATTTAACATGGAAACAATGGTATCTATGTATTCCTCGTATTTTTTAAGATGATTATATAAAAAAAAATTACGAAAATTGATAAGGTAGAAAATTATTTATTAAAGAAAATATAAAATAGAATTTGATAAAAACGATCGTAATACGCAGGAGAATTCAAAAGGGAGGTAATTTTCCGTTTTGGTTTAAAACAAGATGGCGGAAAATGTTCACCTGCTAACACGATTAAAGTTGCTTTGTTTAATAATTCAATCATATTCAAGTAATTTCAACTGCATAATTTGCAAGCTACTATTGTAATTTATTAAAATTGACAAAAATCAGTTGAAACCATTGTTCTTTATCTGAAAACTCCATTTATCGACTACAAAATCTCGTCCCAATTCTGTAGAAGCACCCATTTTTTCTCTAAAAAATTGTTCCCTAAGACATCTAACCTAACCCAAAACCTAACTCAAGCCTAGCGGCAGTCACTCAGCCGTAGGGTCAATGATACCTTTATATATATATATA
The DNA here is from genome assembly GCF_053919585.1 of Euprymna scolopes. Taxonomy (NCBI): domain Eukaryota; kingdom Metazoa; phylum Mollusca; class Cephalopoda; order Sepiida; family Sepiolidae; genus Euprymna; species Euprymna scolopes. Next base: position 32,977,664 of record NC_136501.1, read on the forward strand.
TATATATATATATATATATATATATATATATATATATATATATATATATGTGTGTGTGTGTGTGTGTGTGTGTGTGTGTGTGTGTGTGTGTGTGTGTTAAAACGATAAAATGAACCGGAAATGATGGAATAACCAATCCTCATTTCCAAAATTCAGAAACATAAAAAACACCTTTTTTTAAAAATTTATTTTTATATTTTTAGAAATATTTTAATTGTTTTAACTCCCTAAAAGTTTCGACTTCTTTTCGTTTCATTTGGTAAATTTTTACTTTCTTTCCACCTCAACACTCATCTTATAAATGACGACATCTGTATGTTTTCGATTAAGTAGAAAACGAATATCACATTTTTGCCAAGTAGTTTTCTGGATATTAAGGTATTTTTCCAATCCATTACTTAATAAATATCAGTGGGATTCGCCATTCTTAACATGGGGAGAAGGAGGAGGTGTTTTGTAACACACATGCGCATTAGCACTTTCCAGTTGGGAAAAACATGGCCACCACTGGGATTACATTCGATGATAAATATATTAATAATAAAAATAATTAATATCCAGAAAACTACTTAGCTGTGCAAAATTTAAATAACTGAAAATCTAAAAAACTCGTCATTTTAAATGTTAGTGTTGAGGTGGAAATATCCTTCGTACTAACCCGTCTCCGTTCATTGCCAATTGGAGGGGGGGCTGTATATCCGCTAATTTACTCATTTTAAAAGTGTTTTTCCTGTATTTCCATACGTAATGCTAAATTGATTTTAACGTCAATACGATCAGCACGTCTTAATCTTTTAAAAATATATAATTTACTGTTTATGTTTATATATATATATATATATATATATATATATATATATATATATATATATATATATATATATATATATAACAGACTCCTTCAATCTTTGACAGACTATGGATACCCACGTAGGGGTACATGCGCGTGAAATTTTTGTGGCAGGAGGTGCGCAATCTCCAACACTAACCCTAACCCAACCCCACCTCTCCTGAGTTGACATTGTAAAATACCAATGGCATAGGACGACTGGAAACAAATGCCGAGTAAAAAACAGAGAGCACATACAGCGCTTAGAATTCCCAAATGATCTTAGTCACCCATCTGGTACTAACCAGGCTCAACGTTGCTTAACTTCGATGGTCTGACGAGAACCGGTGTGTCAACGCGAGTATGCAGTATATAGAATAATATACAAGCTAGTTTATAATCTTCCCTAAAATGACATGGGTCGGGAAACTACATTATTACGAAAAAGGCCTCTTTTCATTCTTTACAAATAAGGGTACTAATGCAGGATACGTATCGTGCTGAAATAATAACGAAATTCATATTAGTTGCATTCTTCGGACTAGTGTTCTCATCTTAAATATCATTTTCACGATGTTTCGGTCGGTGTAAACTCCGACCTTCTTCAGGTGTGTCCTGTCGAACAAGGGAACGTTTCTATCAAACTCGGGAATTTAAATGGGAATTTCGAACGCAACCCTCTATTTACTTCAGGGGGGTAGAATGCTCTCGTTCCGTCAGTCATGACGCGAAGTAAATGAATAAAAGGATTGCGTTCGAAATTCCGTCCAAATTCCCGTGTTCGACAGAAACATTTCCGAGTTCGACAAAATAAACCGGAAGAAGGTTGGGGATTACATCGACCGTAACGTTGTGAAAATCACACTCGAGATGAGTACAATAGTCCCATGAATAATATTACGAATAACCAATCATCATCTAAAAAAAAAAAAAAAAAAATCAGGAGCATAATAAGGAAATTATTTAGAAATTCATTCTTAGTATGGGGAGGAGAAGGCGTTTTGTAACTTTTCTGTACTTTCACCTAACAATTTAATAGACGAAAGATATCGCAAATGTTGAATTTAACTTGAAAATATTATCTAATAAAATATCACAGTCTGTATTTCGCAAAAGTATGAAAATAATAATAAAAAAACAGATACTTCACTTTAATCGTACGATAATCGTCGAGGAACAGGATGAAAGAGAGAGAGAGAGAGAGAGAGAGAGAGAGAGAGAGATAGGGAGAGAGGGGGGAAAGAAGGTTTGTGCTGAAGTTCAAAAAGATTTTTAAAGATTTTTAGCAATCTTCTGAAAAGCGACTGCAAATGGCCATTTTTTGTTTATTTCGTGTTTCTCGACGAACAAGAAGAGTGCGAAAATGAAATCGTTTCGAAAGATCGCTGCCATTGCTCAATGACTCTTTCGGGCTGTTCGTTTTTTTTTTTTTAGGGGGGGGGTTATTCTATCTAGATTTTTACTTCTGGAAAATTAAAAGCACCTTTATGAAAAAAAGAAAAAAATGAACATCAGCTGATAGAGGATATTATTTTTTCTAAAAAATAAACCATTGCTTAAAATAGGTCACACGACATCAATAAGATATGATCATTCGTTGGTACACACACACACACCCACACGTGAACACACACACACACACACACACACACACACGTGAACACACACGTGAACACACACACACACACACACACACACACACACACACACACACACACACACACACTAGAAGAATACGTGTTCTAGGATGGATAAAATAAATTCCCCCTACATTTTGTATCACTTCGTCGACTTATAAAGTTTACAGTTAATATATAATACTACTAAACCTTATGTCTAGAATCCTTATTCCAATTTTGATCAAAATCCATTACATGATTTCGATTTTAGAAAATGCTTAAGATTTAAGGCCCAAGCTTAAGGTCTCCCAAGAAGAAAATGACATATATGAATTTTCGTAACGAGATCGTGCCTATATAATCTCCTCTAAAAATCCTTTCAAGCACACCAAAGAAGATGAAATTTGTTGAATGTATACTGATTGATGTCTAATATCGATGGTGTAAATTTTGTAAAACTCGAAGGTATCTGAACTTTCACGAAGGGTTATCAAAA